>NC_092001.1:312000-624000 GCF_044704955.1 Pristiophorus japonicus
CCCTCGGGCCTCCTCCACCATTCAATAAGATCATGGCTGATCTGATCATGGACTCCGTTCCACTTCCCTGCCCACTTCCCATAATCCCTTACTCACTTATCGCTCAAAAATCTGTCTATTTCCAACTTAAATATATTCAAAAACCCAGCCTCCACAGCTCTCCTGGGCAGAGAATTCCACAGATTTACAACCCTCAGAGAAGAAATTCCTCATCTCAGTTTTAATTGGGTGGCCCCTTATTCTAAGACTATGTCCCCTAGTTTTAGTTTCCTGTGTAAGTGGAAATATCCTCTCTACATCCACCTATCAAGCCTCTCATTATCTTATATTTTGATGAAATCACATCTCATTCTTCTGAACTCCAATGTGTTTAGGCCCAACCTACTCAAGCTATCTTCATAAGTCAACCCCCTTATCTCCGGAATCAACCAAGTGAACCTTCTCTGAACTGCCTCCAATGCAGATATATCCTTCCTTAAATACGGAGACCAAAATACAGAGTCCATTACATGCAAAATGCCAATCAAACCAGCAGCACACTGGCACTTAACAGTGGCCTACAGGCTTTTCTTGAATAGATTTACTGAGTGGATGTAAACTTAAACCAGGTTTACAGATGTGATGCTCTATTCACATATTGAGGGGGGAAGAGATGCTGTGGGGCACATGCTAAGTCCAGTAGCTGAAAGTGATTAACAAACTGGGTTTTGTGTTTAGTGATCCCAGGCGTGTTACCACTACCAGCAAAATCGAAGCCCATGGAATAACAGGGACAGTGGCAGCATGGATATGAAAGTGGCTAAGTGATACAAACAGAGTAGTGGTGAACGGTTGTTTTTCAGACTGGAGGAAGTGCTGTTCCCCAGAGGTCGGTATTGGGGCCACTGCTTTTTTTGATACATATTAATGACCTATGTACAGGGCACAATTTCCAAATCTACAGCTCAAACAAAACTTGGAAGTACAGTGAACAGTGAGGAGGATGGTGATAGACTTCAGAAAGATATAGACAGGCTGGTGGAATGGGCAGACATGTGGCAGATGAAACTTCACGTCGAAAAGTTCAAAATTGATACATTTTGGGTGGAAGAAAGAGGAGAGGAAATATAAACTGAAGGGTACAATTGTAAAGGGGTGCGTGAACAGAGAGACCCAGGAGTATATGTGCACCAATCACTGAAGGTGGCAGCACAGGTTGAAAAGTGGTTACAAAGACTTACAGAATCCTCGGATTCATGAATAGAGGGATAGAGTACAGAAGTGTGGATTTTATGTTGAACCCACGAAAAACTCTGGTTCGGCCTCAACTGGAGTATTGTGTCCAATTCTGGTTCATCATCATCATCATAGGCAGTCCCTCGGATTGAGGAAGACTTGCTTCCACTCTAAAAATGAGTACTTAGGTGGCTGGACAGTCCAATACGAAGCCACAGTCCCTGTCACAGGTGGGAAAGATAGTCGTTGAGCGAAGGGGTGGGTGGGACAGGTTTGCCGCACGCTCTTTCTGATGCCTGCGGTTGATTTCTGCATGCTCTCGGCGATGACTCTCGAGGTGCTCAGCGCTCTCCTGGATGCACGTCATCCACTTAGGGCGGTCTTTAGCCAGGGACTCCCAGGTGTCAGTGGGGATGTTGCACTTTATCACGGAGGCTTTGAGGGTGTCCCTGTAACGTTTCCTCTGCCCACCTTTGGCTCGTTTGCTGTGAAGAAGTTCTGAGTAGAGTGCTTGCTTTGGGAATCTCGTGTCTGGCATGCGAACAATGTGGCCTGTGCAGCGGAGATGACCAAATGTGGTCCGTGCTTCAATGCTGGGAATGTTGGCCTGGCCGACGACGCCAACGTTGGTGCATCTGTCCTTCCAGGGAATTTGTAGGATCTTGCGGAGACCTCGTTGGTGTTATTTCTCCAGCAATTTGAGGTGTCCACTGCACATAGTCCATGTCTCTGAGGGTGGGTATTACTACAGCCCTGCAGACCATGAGCTTAGTGGTAGATTTGAGGGTTTGGTCTTCAAACACTCTTTTCCTCAAGCGGCCGAAGGCTGCACTGGAGGCGGTGTTGACTCTTGTCATCAATGTCTGGTCTTGTTGATAAGAGGTTCCCGAGGTATGGGAAATGGCCCATGTTGTTCAGAGTCGCGCCATGGATTTTGATGACTGCGGGGTGGGGGGTGAGTGGAGGGAGTACTATTTGGCGAGGACAGGCTGGTGGCGGACCTCGGACTTAGATGTTTAGTGTAAGGCCCATGCTTTGGTATGCCTCAGTAAATACGGTGACTATGACTTGAAGTTCAGCCTCTGTATGTTCACAGACGCAGGTATTGTCCGCGTACGGTAGCTCAACGACAGAGATTGGGGTGGTCTTGGACCTGGCCTGGAGACGACGAAGGTTGAACAGGTTCCCACTGGTTCTGGACTTTAGTTCCACTCCAGCGCGGAGCTTGTTGACTGAGCTGGAGCAATTCTGGCTTCCGCATTTTAGTAAGTATACAACGGCCTTTTGAGAGTGTGCAGAAAAGTTTTACGAGAATGATTCCAGGGATGAGGGACTTCAGTTACGTGGATAGTCTGGAGAAGTTGGGGTTGCTCTCGGAACAGAGAAGATTGAGAGGAGATTTGACAGAGGTGTTCAAAATCATGAGGGGTCTGGACAGAGTAGCTAGAGTGGGATTAGTAGAAGCTCTTGCAGATAGCCGGCATGGCCTACTTCCATGTTGTAACCAGTCTCTGATTCTATGATGATGAAAAATGTGTTGCCCAGGATGCTCCATCTTCCGGGCACTGGGACCCAGTTGGGAACAGCGAAACTGAAGCCCCGCCCACTCTCTGTTCCCAAACCAAGATGGCCACGCATGCGCCCTGATCCCGCTCTGTGCAAAATGGCCGCCAGTGACCCCGCTCTGCCGGGCCTGTCAGCACGGGGCCCTTGGGCTCTAATTCTGGGCCTTAGATTTATTCTGTATCTAATCAGTGCTGTACCTGCTCTGGTAGTGTTCGATGGGACAGTGCAGAGGAAGCATTTTAATACATACAAAAAATGACGGACAGGTGAAGACCATCTGGTCGATCAAGCCTGTCCCACACAATTGCGATATATCACAGCGTATACACCCCACTCCACCCGAGTCCCTGTGATCTCCTGGGAGAGGCAAAAATATAGATTGAAAAAAAAAACTAGGACAATTTGGGAAAGTAAAATCTGGGAAATTCCTCTCCAACCCATCCAAGTGATGGAAACTAGTCCAGGAGATCACTCTGGCCATTAAACTCCCTGCAGTACCTACCTTCTGTAAGTGTTAATCTCCGCCGCAGCCAGAAACAAATCCAGCTTTTTCTTGAAGGAATTCAGTGAGTCTGTATCCACCACATGAGAGGGCAGCTTGTTCAAGAGGTCGACTATTCTCTGGGAAAAGAACAACCTCCTGATGTCTAACCTAGATCTATCCTTATACAACTGAAATGTGTGTCCCTGGTCCTGCCTAACCTATTTAATTGAAATAAACAGTCAGCTGGAACACTCTTTCACCTTCATTATCTTATAAACCGCAATCATATCGCCCTAAGTCTACACTGCTCTCAGGTAAAGAGTCCCAAATCTTTTAATCTATCTTGGTAACGAAGATGCTTTAGACTTGGAATTAGTCTAGTGACCCTTTCCAGAACCTCAATATCACCCACCATGTGAGGAGACCAAAACTGGACACAGTATTCCAAGTGTGGCCTGACTAAGGTCTTGTACTCGGACAAAACAGTACTCCTCGCCTTATACTAAATTGACCTATGGATACACCCCAACACCCTATTGGCTCTAACTGTCGCTGCACCGCATTGCTCGTGTACCTTTAAGGATGTATTCACTAGAATGTCTAAATCTCTTTCTATCTCCATCATCTTTAATGCCTTTCCCTGGAGGGTGTATGAATGTTGAGCATTTGCCCTGCCCACATACATAACACTGAACTTATCTAAGTTATACATCATTTTCCAGTCATGAGGCCAGTGTCCCAACACTTTAATATCTGCCTGAATCAGAGGAGCCTCTTCTACAGTTTGAGCACTCGCACAGATCTTGGTATAATTTCAAAATTGTGCCCCCAACCCCAAAATCCAGATCATAAATAAAAATAGTGAAAAGCAATAGTCCCAAAACTGATCCCTGCAGGACACCACTGGTGACCGGTCTCCAAACAGATCCAAATCCATCTAGAACTGTTCTTTACCTGATCCTGCCGGCCAGTTCTGTATCCAGTTCAATATAGTATCAATACCAGAGGATCCGATCTTTAAGAGAAGACTCTTGTGTGGTACCTTGTTTTAAGGTTTTTTGGAAATCTAAGTAGACAATGTCTACTGGGCTTCCATCATTCACCAACTTTGTAGCTTCTTCAAAAAATATAATTAGAGTTGTGAGACATGAACTCTTTGTAATGGGTTGTGGTTTCCCTAATATGTCCCTCCCTATCCAAGTATTCATATATTGCATCCCTTATGATTCTTTCAATCATCTTACCTATTACTGATATTAATGTGATGGGCCTCTGGTTACCCGGGTCTGCCTTGTCACATTTTAATTAAAATGGGGACTTCATTAGCATTCTTCCAATCTGTAGGAACTATTTCAGAGTGAGCTATTAAACATACATGCCAGGAGCTCGCACAACAGAAGTCCCATCGCCCAGAGATGCTCACACAACACATGTCCCATCTCCCGGAGGGCCCTCACACATCACATGTCCCATCTCCCGGAGGACCCCCACAGCACATGTCCCATCTCCCGGAGGCCCCACACAGCACATGTCCCATCTCCCGGAGGGGCTCACACAGCACATGTCCCATCTCCCGAAGGACCCACACAGAACATGTCCCATCGCCCAGAGGACCCTCACACAGCACATGTCCCATCTCCCGGAGGGGCTCACACAGCACATGTCCCATCTCCCGGAGGGGCTCACACAGCACATGTCCCATCTCCCGGTGGACCATCACACAGCACATGTCCCATCTCCCGGAGGGGCTCACACAGCACATGTCCCATCTCCCGGAGGACCCTCACACAGCACATGTCCCATCTCCCGGAGGACCCTCACACAGCACATGTCCCATCTCCCGGTGGACCATCACACAGCACATGTCCCATCTCCCGAAGGACCCACACAGCACATGTCCCATCTCCCGGAGGACCCTCACACAGCACATGTTCCATCTCCCGGAGGGGCTCACACAGCACATGTCCCATCTCCCGGAGAACCCTCACACAGCACATGTCCCATCTCCCGGAGGGGCTCACACAGCACATGTCCCATCTCCCGGAGGGGCTCACACAGCACATGTCCCATCTCCCGGTGGACCATCACACAGCACATGTCCCATCTCCCGGAGGGGCTCACACAGCACATGTCCCATCTCCCGGAGGACCCTCACACAGCACATGTCCCATCTCCCGGAGGACCCTCACACAGCACATGTCCCATCTCCCGGTGGACCATCACACAGCACATGTCCCATCTCCCGAAGGACCCACACAGCACATGTCCCATCTCCCGGAGGACCCTCACACAGCACATGTTCCATCTCCCGGAGGGGCTCACACAGCACATGTCCCATCTCCCGGAGAACCCTCACACAGCACATGTCCCATCTTCCGGAGGATTTCACACAGCACATGTCCCATCTCCCTGAGGAGCTCACAGAGCACATGTCCCATCTACCGGAGGACTCTCACACAGCACATGTCCCATCTCCCGGAGGGGCTCACACAGCACATGTCCCATCTCCCGGAGGACCATCACAAAGCGCATGACCCATCTCCCGAAGAACCCTCACACAGCACATGTCCCATCTTCCGGAGAACCCTTGGGTGGATAGCCTCCGGCCCAGCTGCTCTATCTATTTTTAAGTTGTTAATGTTTTTTAAAACAATATGTTTTTCAATGTTAATGTTACTGATAAAAGTATTGTTAGTAAATTCTAATATTTGAGCATGATGTTAAAGGGTGAAGACTGATGCACAGTGCTCACTAATATTCCCGCCATGCTTAGTGAGTCCTGTGTAACCTGTCCTTGAACACCCTTCAGTGGCCCAATACAGACTTGATTGTTCTCGGACTCTCCACATAACTGAAAAAGCTCTGCCCATGACGGCCAGTTGTCTACAATCCTTTTATTCCCAGAAACTTTTTGCTGATTGAATATCAGCCTTCGTTTTCTTTAGTTGTTCCTTGTATTCACATGATTTATTTGAGGGTTAAATTTATTTAAATTATGGAACATTTCTGTTTACATTTTTGTACACAGCCAGTCGCCAGCCTCGGCTTTTTCTTACCACATTTCTATCTTTTGATTTTGACTACGTTTGTTTTCCACATTTTTAAACTTGTTCTTAAAACCTTTGCATTTATATCCAACATCGGTCACATCACCACCGAGGAGGGTTGACCAATTTACCTGTTACAAGTCCTCTGTCAGTTTTGGAGAAGTTTGCCCTGAAATGCGGTCCGTGTCGCAGGGTCTCAGTCAATGTTGTTCTCCCGGCAAATTGGGACGCTTTAATGTGATCAGTTTTGCCCAGATGTTCCCCACACGGAGGCCTGATCCCAGGTCAGGCTCACTACTAAACACCAGATCTAATCTCTGGTTTTCCCCAGTTACTGCATTAACATGTTGTGTCAGGAAACTGTGCTGTGTATTGTCACTCAATCTTTCAGCTGCACTGCCCCCAGCAGCAGGTAAAGGCCCGTGCCCCTGATTGTCAGGCCAATGACAATGATCTTCCCTCAGCTCCATTCTCTCTCTCTCCCCCCACACACACTGCCTGAGCTCTCAGGCTCACTGTTTCCAGCACCTTCTCTCTTTATTCTCTCACATTGCAGCATTCCAGATGCTGGGCTCAGGGTCTGTGTGGGCGGGGCCCTGACATCACACATGGTGGGCGCTCCCTCTCCAGATGTGGCGGATACTCAGAGAGGAATTGAGAGCGAGTTGGATTTTCATTGTTGTCTCTCCGAACACAGAGAGAGCACCAGTCTGTGGGAGGGAGAAACCCCTTGTTAATCAGTGTGATACCTTCACAGAGCTCACACACACAACGCTTTAGATGGCAGGTTCTCTGTCCGGAAGCTACACGAAGCTGCCTGTCAGTTTATTATAACTCTGCAGCTGCAGTACACAATACCTCTGTCTCTCTCCCTTTCTCTCTCTCTGTCTGGCTCTGCTTCTCTCCCTCTGTCTATCTGTATCTCTCTCCCTCTTGCTCTGTCTGTCTGTCTCTGTATCTCGCCATATATTTATCTCTTTCGCTCTCTATCAATTTTTCTTTCTCTGTCTTTCTCCCACTCTGTCTCTCTCTCTGTCTCTCTCTCACGCTCTGTCTCTCTGTCTCTGTGTCTTCCTTTGTCTGTCTCTCTCTCTGTCTCTGTCTGTCTCTCTCTTTTTCTCTCTCTCTCTTTCTCTCTCTCTCTCTCTCTCTCTCTCTCTCTCTCTCTCTCTCTATTTCTCTCTTTCTCGCACTCTCTGTCGCTCTCCCTCTCTGTCTCTATCACTGTCTCTCTGTCTGTCTCCCTCTCTGTCTCTCTCTCTGTCTCCCTCTCTGTCTCCCTCTCTGTCTCTGACTCCCTTTCTCTCTCGCTCTCTGTCTATCTGCCTCTCTGTCTTTCTCTCTCTGACTCTCTCTCTCTCTGTCACTATCTATCTTTCTCTCTCTGTCTTTTACTATCTCTCTCTCTCTCTCTCTGTCTCTCTCTCGCGCTCTCTCTCCCCATCTCTGTTTCTCTCTGTCTTTCTCTCGAGCTTTCCCTCTCTCTCTGTCTCTCTATCCTTCTCGGTCTCTCTCTCTCTCAAAGTCTCTCTCTGTCCTTATCTCTGTCTTTCCCTCACTCTCTCTATCTCTGTCCATATCTACCTCTCTGTCTCTTGCTGTCTCTCTCTCTCTCTCTGTGTGTCTCTCTTTATATGTCTGTCTCTCCCCCTCACTCTGTCAGTCTCTCCAATTCTCTTTGTCTCTCCCTCTCTGTCTCTCTGAGTCTCTCTCTGACTCTCTCTGTCTCTCTCTGTTTCTCTCTCTCTGTCTGTCTGTCTCTCTCTCCCTCTACCTCTCCCTCTCCGTCTCTCTGTCTGTCTGCCTGTCTCTCTCTCTTTCTCTGGCGCTCTCTCACTCTGTGTTTCTGTCTCTCTCTGTCTCTCTCTCTCTCTCTCTGCCTCTCTCTCTCTATCTATCTTTCTGTATGTCTGTCTCTCTCTCTGTATGCTTCATCCCTGTCTCTCTCTATCTCTCTCCCTCTCCATCTCTGTCTCTCTCTCGCTCTCTGTCTCTCTGTCTATCATTGCTTCTAGCTCTCTCTCTCTCTCTCTCTCTCTCTCTCTCTCTCTGTAACTCTCTCTCTGTCTCTCTCTCTTCCAGACTCTCTGTATTTCTCTCCCTCTCTCTCTCTCTGTCTCTCTCTCTCTTTCAGACTCTCTGTATTTCTCTCCCTCTCTCTCTCTCTGTCTCTCGGAAGCTCGCCCAGAACCACAGTGACAATGCACAGACAGATCTTCAGCCATGCATTTTACATTTGTTCATGGAAACCATTTTATGAAAACACAACACCGGGAGATTGATTACAGAGACCGACTACTCTCTAATTTAATATTAGCTGCTAAAATTGTATCTACGCTGCGAGTGTGTGATAGAACAGTATAGTGGGAGCTTTACTCTGTATCTAACCCCCTGTACCTGCCCTGGGAGTGTTTGATGGGACAGTGTAGAGGGAGCTTTACTCTGTATCTAACCCCGTGCTGTACCTGCTCGGGGATTGTTTGATGGGACAGTGTAGACGGAGCTTTATTCTGTATCTAACCCCGTGCTGTACCTGCCCGAGGAGTGTTTGATGGGACAGTGTAGAGGGAGTTTACTCTGAATCTAACCCCGTGCCGTACCTGCCCTGGGAGTGTTTGATGCGACAGTGCAGAGGGAGCTTTACTCTGTATCTAACCCCGTGCTGTATTTGTCCACGGAGTGTATGGTGGGACAGAATGGAGGAAGATTAAATGCCCAACTCTCTCTGTCCCTCTCGCTTTCTCTATGTCTGTCTCTCTCTCTGCCTGTCCCTCTCTCTCTCTTGCTCTCTCTTTAAGTCTCCCTGTCTCTCTCCCTCTCTGTATCTCTGTCTCCCTCTCTCCATCTCGCTCCCTCACTCTCTCTTTCGCTCCCAATTTCTATCCATCTATCTCTCTTTCACTTTTTTCTCTGTCTCTGCTGCTGTCCATTTCCGATTTCTCTCTTTCTTTCTCTTTTCTGCCAACACGCTCTCTCTATCCCTAATTATCTCACTGATTCTCCCTGTCCGCCTCTCTTTTTCTCTCTCCCTGTCTCTCATTCGCATTCTGACGTTTCCCTGATTGAAAAGTACCCTGACATATTGCAGTCTGACAGTCTCGTCGCACCAGAGCCGTCTGGGGGCCGAGTGCCGTGTCTCTGAAACCCTGGCTGTGCATGAAGGTCCTGACGGGTAGGGACCTTCTCACCGCCAACCAAGCTGTGGCTTGCTGCTTATGTGAAAGCTCTGGCGATGAGACATTCTGCCAAACCAGTTTGACCGTCTGCTCGGGGAAGCGCCCGACAGGGTCCTTCCCCTCCTTCTTTTGTAGGGTAGTCCAGGACCTTGCGCGCCGACCACTGATTTATGGCGTTGTGCTCAAAGCTGTTTGTCTTGAAAACCTTTCCACAAAGGACAGGTGTTGAGGCGTGGTCCAACTGGTTGGAGCGTTCGGTGGCAGCCTGGCCAGACCCATCCTCCACAACAGCCGGGAGAGATAGAACCTCAGCACGTACTGACACTTGGTGTTAGTGTTCCGAGGGTCTCTGCACTGCTTGATGCAGCCGCACACAAAGGTGGCCGTCAGGATGAGGGCCACGTTCCCAAAGGCCTTTATCCCTTGTCCAGAGATTTCTATATCGTGTCTCTGCGGACGCGATGTTGGATCTCCAGGCGCCAGTGTCAGCTCTGGGAGTGAGTCTCGGGATGGCTGGGTGATGTCACACTGGAGGCTGGGCCCACACGACACACAGCTCCACATCACTGTCACCCTGAGTTGTGACAATCTGTATTCTGCTCCTTTTACATCAAATCAATCTGTAATTAAACACCCTGATAAAGCAGCATGGCCCCCTCCCTCCCTCTCTCTCTCTCTCTCTAAGTCTCTCTGTCGCTCTCTCTCTGTTTCTCTCTCTTCATCTTTCCCCCTCTCTCACTCTCTCTCGATCTCCCAAACTCTATCGCTCTATCTCTCTCTCTCACTCTGTCTCTCTCTCTCTCTCTATCTGGCTCTCTCTCTCTCGCTCTCTGTCTCTCCCTCTCTCTCTCTCTGACTGTCTTTCCCTCTCTCTCTGTGTCTCTCCCGCTCTGTTTCTATCGCTGTCTTTCCCTCTCACTCTTTCTGTCGCTCTCTCTGTCGCTCTCTCTCTCTATCTCTGTCCCTCTCCCTCTGCATCTCTCTCTCTCGCCCTGTTTCTCTCTGTCTCACTCTGTCTGTCTCTGTCTTTCTCTCTCTGCCTGTCTCTCTCAATCTCTTTCTCTCTCTCTCTCTCATGACCAGTCTCTCTCTATCTCTCTTTCTCTCTCGCTCAGTCCATTTCTCTCTCGCTCTCTATCTGTATCTCTGCCTCTCCATCTCTCTCTGTCTCACTCTCTCTCTCTATGTCTCTCTCTCTCTCTGTCTCTCTCTCTCTCTCTGTCTCTCTCTCTCTCTCAGACTCTGTAACAAGGCATAAAATGGTCACCACGTATCTGATCTAATATGGCTGCTCAATCTCACACAAACTAATCCCACTGCCCCTCTCTCTCCCCATAGCCCTGTATCAATCTCACACAAACTAATCCCACTACCCCGCTCTCTCCCCATAGCCCTGTATCAATCCCCAAACTAATCCCACTGCCCCGCACTCTCCCCATAGCCCTGTATCAATCTCCAAACTAATCCAACTGCTCCACTCTCTCCCCATAGTCCTGTATCAATCTCACACAAACTAATCCCACTGCCCCGCTCTCTCCCCATAGCCCTGTATCAATCTCACACAAACTAATCCCACTGCCCCGCTCTCTCCCCATAGTCCTGTATCAATCCCCAAACTAAACCCACTGCCCCGCTCTCTCCCCATAGTCCTGTGTCAATCCCCAAACTAATCCCACTGCCCCGCTCTCTCCCCATCGTCCTGTATCAGTCCCCAAACTAATCCCACTGCCCCGCTCTCTCCCCATAGTCCTGTGTCAATCCCCAAACTTATCCCACTGCCCCGCTCTCTCCCCATAGTCCTGTAGCAGTCCCCAAACTAATCCCACTGCCCCGCTCTCTCCCCATAGCCCTGTATCAATCCCCAAACTAATCCCACTGCCCCGCTCCCTCCCCATAGCCCTGTATCAATCTCACACATACTAATCCCACTGCCCCGCTCTCTCCCCATAGTCCTGTATCAATCGCCAAACTAATCCCACTGCCCCGCTCTCTCCCTATAGCCCTATATCAATCCCCAAACTAATCCCACTACCCCGCTCTCTCCCCATAGCCCTGTATCAATCCCAAATAAACCCCACTGCGCCGCTCTCTCCCCATAGCCCTGTATCAATCCCAAATAAACCCCACTGCCCCGCTCTCTCCCTATACCCCTGTATCAATCCCAAACTAATCCCACTGCCACGCTCTCTTCCCATAGCTCTGTTTCAGTCCCGAAAATAATCCCACTGCCCTTCTCTCTCCCCATAGCCCTGTATCAATCCCAAATAAACCCCACTGCCCCGCCCTCTCCCTATACCCCTGTATCAAAACCAAACTAATCCCACTGCCACGCTCTCTTCCCATAGCTCTGTTTCAGTCCCCAAAATAATCCCACTGCCCTTCTCTCTCTTCATAGCCCTGGATTAATCCCCACACTAATCCCACTGCCCCACTCTCTCCCCATATACCTGTATCAATCCCAAACTAATCCCACTGCCCCGCTCCCTTCCCATAGCCCTGTATCAATCTCCATACTAATCCCACTGCCCTTCTCTCTCCCCATAGCCCTCTATTAATCCCCACACTAATCCCACTGCCCCACTATCTCCCCACAGCACTATATTGATCCCCAAACTAATCCCACTTCCCCGCTCTCTTCCCATAGCCCTGTATCAGTTCCCAAACTAATCCCACTGAACTTCTCTCTACCCATCGCCCTGTATCAATCCCCTAACTAATCCTACTGCCCCGCTCTCATCCCATAGCCCTGTATCAATGCCCAAACTAATCCCACTGCCCCGCTCTCTGCCCATAGCCCTGTATCAATCCCAAACCAATCCCACTACCCCGCTCTCTCCCCATAGCCCTGTATCAATCCCAAACTAATCCCACGGAGCCGCTCTCTCTCTATCTGTCTCTATATATCTCTCTCTCTCTCTCTCCCTGTGTCTCTCTGTCTACTCCGCTCTCTCTCTCTCTCTCTCTTTGTTTCTCTCTCTTTGTCTCTCTGTCTCTTTGTCTCTCTCTATTTGTCTCTTTCTCGTTTTGTCTCACTCTCTCTTTATCTCTCTCTCTTTCTGTCTGTCTCTCTCTCTGTCTGTCTCTCTCTCTCTCGCTGTCCCCCTCTCGCTTTCTCCATCTCTCTCTCTCCTTCTCTCTCTGCCTTTCCCTCTTTCCCTCTCTCGCTCTCTGTCTCCATCTCTCTCTCTATCCCTCTCCCTCGCTCTGTCTGTCTCTCTATCCCTCTATCAATCTCTCTCTCTCACTGTCTGTCTGTCTCTCTCTATCTCATTCACTCTCGCTCTCTGTCTTTCGCTCTATCTCTCGCTCTCTCTGTCTTTCCCACTTTCTGTATCTCTCTCTGTCTCACCCCCCCTCTCTTTCTCCCCCCACTTTTCTCTGTCTCTCTCTCTCTCTGTGTCTCTCACTCCCTCACTCTCTGTGTGGCTCTCTTTCTGTCTCTCTGCCTGTCTCTCTCTCTCTCTCTCTCTCTCTCTCTCTCTCTCTCTCTCTCTCTCTCTCTCTCTCTGTCTTTCCCTCTGTCTCACTGTCTCTCACCCTCTCTCTCTCTTTGTCTTTCCCTCTCTTTGTCTTTCCCTCTTTCTCTCTCTCTGTCTTTCCGTCTCTCTCTCTCTCTCTCTGTCTCTCACTCTCTGTCTCTGTCTCTGTCTTTCCTTCTCTCCCTCTCTCTCTCTCTGTCTTTCCCTCTCTCTGCCTGTCCCTCTCTCTCCCTCTCTCTCTCTCTGTCTTCCCCCCCGTCTTTTTTTCTCTGTCTGTCTCTCTCTCTCTCTCACTCTCTTTCTCTCTGTCTTTCCCTCCCTGGCTCTCTCTCTGCCTGTATCATCCGTGACCTTACAATAACTTGACCCCGCGCGGATAGGGTCAGGAGCAGAGTTCAGAGGTCGGGAGTTAGAAAATGCAATACCAAATGACACATTGTAAATCCCAGTGAGACTGTAAATAAACCGAGACAAATATAAATTGTGAGAAGACTTCAATAAAAAGTAAACGCAGACAGCAGCTCCATCCCCGCCCTTTCTCATCACTGTCCCGCTCCTTTGTATTAAAAAGCAGCAATAAGTTGTGCTCTGAAATTGAGAACATTGCTCAGGTATCAGCACCACGCACCATTGGTGATGGGAAATAAACAAACTATCTTTCTTCACAGAGACCCGGAGTTTGTAAACCTTCGCTTTAAAGGGCAGAATGTTCACATTTCCTCTGTGCGGGCTGAAAAACTGGAGCCGATCCCCTAACACCCGAGTTGTGGAGGTAAAAGTGAGAAGTCACCCCAGAGTGTTTAACCTTCCCTTGCAGCCCATTGTAGGCCAATGACAGACAGGAAATGGGGATAGTGAGCTGGCCAAAGGTCTGTAAAGTTTTACAGTACAATATCACCAGCTGCTGGTGTACATCAGTACTGCATTAATACCAACATTGGAGAAACATTCGGTTCATTTCACAATTCAGGCAAGGTCTTTCTTCAGAACTGAGAGATAATTGGATCAGAGAGAAGGCCGTAAAATAAACAGGGGACTGTAAAGCTGCGATTACATCCCCTCACTTTTCTGAGTACATAACTCACTCAGAGAATTGTGAACCTGTGGAATTCTCTGCCTGACTCTAATGACTGAGTGAATCCCTTTCCACATTCAGAGAAGTGAACGGTCTCTCCCCAGTGTGAACTCACTGGTGTATCAGCAGGTGGGATAACTCAGTGAATCCCTCCCCACACTAAGAGAGGTGAACAGCCTCTCCCCAGTGTGACCTCGCTGATGTATCAACAGGTGGGATAACTGAGTGAATCCCTTCCCACACTCAGAGAGGTGAACGTTCTCTCCCCAGTGTGAACTCGCTGGTGTATCAGTAGGTGGGATAACTGAGTGAATCCCTTCCCACACTCACATAGGTGAACAGCCTCTCCCCAGTGTGAACTCGCTGGTGTATCAGCAGGTGGGATAATTGAGTGAATCCCTTCCCACACTCAGAGAGGTGAACGGTCTCTTCCCAGTGTGAACTCGCTGGTTTATCAGTAGGTGGGATAACTGAGTGAAGCTCTTCCCACACTCAAGGAGGTGAACGGTCTCTCGCCAGTGTGAACTCACTGGTGTATCAGCAGGTGGGATAACTGAGTGAATCCCTTCCCACACTCAGAGAGGTGAACAACCTCTCCCCCTGTGAACTCGCTGGTGTATCAGTAGGTGGGATAACTGAGTGAATCCCTTCCCACACTCAGAGAGGTGAACAGCCTCGCCCCAGTGTGAACTCACTGGTGTATCAGTAGGTGGGATAACTGAGTGTATCCCTTCCCACACTCAGCGAGGTGAACGGCCTCTCCCCAGTGTGAACTCACTGGTGTATCAGCAGGTGGGATAACTGAGTGAATCTCTTCCCACACTCAGAGAGGTGAACGGTATCTCCCCAGTGTGAACTCACTGTTGTATCAGCAGGTGGGATAACTGAGGGAATCCCTTCCCACACTCAGAGAGGTGAACAACCTCTCCCCGTGTGAACTCGCTGGTGTATCAGTAGGTGGGATAACTGAGTGAATCCCTTCCCACACTCAGAGAGGTGAACAAACTCTCCCCAGTGTGAACTCGCTGATGTATCAGTAGGTGGGATAACTGAGTGTATCCCTTCCCACACTCAGCGAGGTGAACGGCCTCTCCCCAGTGTGAACTCACTGGTGTATCAGCAGGTGGGATAACTGAGTGAATACCTTCCCACACTCAGAGAGATGAACGGTCTCTCCCCAGTGTGAACTAGCTGGTGTATCAGCCGGTGGGATAACTGAATGAATCCCTTCCCACACTCAGAGAGGTGAACGGCCTCTCCCCATTGTGAACTCTCTGGTGTATCAGTAGGTGGGATAACTGAGTGAATACCTTCCCACACTCAGAGAGGTGAACGGTCTCTCTCCAGTGTGAACTCGCTGGTGTATCAGTAGGTGGGATAACTGAGTGAATCCCTTCCCACACTCAGAGATGTGAACGGTCTCTCCCCAGTGTGAACTCGCTGATGTGTTTACAGCTGGGGCGGGTAGTGAAAACGTTTCCCGCAGACCCCACATTTACACAGTTTTTCTCCAGTGTGACTGCGCTTGTGTCTCTCCAGGTTGGATGATCGGCTGAATCCTTGCCGACACACACAGCACGTGTACAGTTTCTCCCCGCTGTGAACAGTGTTTTTTGCTTCCATGGTCAAAGGCCGAAGATATTCAGGACCCGATGTATCGAGTGATTCCATCAGATCTGAATGTGATGTTTGGTTTGAGGCTCTGGTCAACAAATCTTCCGCATTTAATACCCTGTAAAGTGAACTTCTGTAAATTAAAGTGAAAGAAGAACATTAGAACATAAAAATAGGAGCAGGAGTAGGTCATACGGCCCCTAGAGCCTGCTCCACCATTCAATCAGATCATGGCTGAATTGATCATGGACTCAGCTCCACTTCCCTGCCCGTTCCCCCTAAACCTTTACTCCCATAATCGTTCAAAAATCTGTCTATCTCCGCCTTAAATATATTCAATATCCCGGCTTCCACAGCTCTCTGGGGCGAGAATTCCACAGATTTTCAACGCTCTGAGAAAAAATTCCCCCTCATCTCAGTTTTAAATGGGCGACCCCTTACTCTGAATCTATGCCCCCTGGTTTTAGTTTCCCCTGTGAGTGTGAACATCCTCTCTGCATCCACCTTGTCAAGCATCTTTTATGTTTCAATAAGATCACCTCTCATTCTTCTTAACTCCAATGTGTAAAGGCCCAACCTACTCAAACCTTTCTTCATAAGTCAAACCCCTCATCTCAGGAATCAACCTCGTGAACCTTCTCTGAACTGCCTCCAATGCAAGTATATCCTTCCTTAAATACAGAGACCAAAACTGCACGCAGTATTCCAGGTGTGGCCTCATCAATACCCTGTACAGTTGTAGCAGGACTTCTCTGCTTTTACACTCTATCGGCCTTGCAACCCAGCTTCTTCAGTGTGTCCAGGTAACTGAAGTCACTCATCCATGGAATCATTCTCGTAAATCTTTTCTGCACCCTCTCTGAGGCCTTCATATTCTTCCTAAAGTGCGTTGCCCACAATTGGGCATAATCCTCCAGTTGAGGCCGAACCAATGCTTTGTGCAGGTTCATCATAATATCCACACTTTTATACTCTATACTTCTATTTATAAGCAGAGATACTGTCTGAAATAATGGTTCTCAACCTTTTTTGTGTTCGCGGCACACTTTCAAATACATGAATGTTTGGCGGCACACGTGAAGGGATTAAAAAGTGAACACAGGTTAAATAAAAGTAAGTTTCAGAAAATTGAAAAAACATTTTATTAATCACAGTGTATGAAGATATTCAACATTGTTACACATGTATATTATTAATTATTTTTTATTCTGAAAGTAACAATAACCTAATAAACTATAATCATATTTCCTCACCTTAATTATAAATGAATTAGTATTTTAACGTGATACTTGAGCCTGACGTTTTTTAGTTATGTTACTAGTATTAGGGCGTATAACCGATAAGGCGACTCTCATTTCGTGTTCAAGTCCGCCAAGTTTTTCAAGTTTTTTTTACATTTGATGTTCGTAAGAGTTGAGAACCCCAATTCATAGAGATATGATGTTGAAAACTGCATCAGAATTATCAAGGCTTTTTTTGATATTACAGGATCTTCTTCTTCAACAGAAATCCAGAACGCATCAAGAGAAATATCTGCCTGTTTCATTTTAAGACCCCGGGCTGTAGAAATAGAAGTCAATTCTTCTTTTTGCATTGTAAGATCAAAATCTGACATACTGATTGGAGAAAATGGAGTTCTTACACAATCACACTTCTCTACATCCAAAGATGGAACATATTTGTTGATGTTGTCTTCCAGTGATGTCAAATGCTCTATCACTATAGGAGCAACGTTTTTAATACTGTGATTTGGTATCAAAGGGAACATTTCAAGATTGTTTTCTGTTGCTCTCTTTTTCCAGATAGAATTTTTTTCTGAATAGCTAATAGCTTGTCTGTAGAGGTGAGAATGTTTACATTTGGCCCTTGCATACTGGCATTATCGCTGTTAAAACAATTAAATATACCTGCCAAATATGCTAACTTAGCACACCACATTTTACTATTAAGGTATTTGCAAAAGGTATCGTTTCCTTCTCTTTCAAAAATACTGAGAATTCTTCTTTTAAGTTCAAATACACGACATAAGACTTTTCCCTTTGAAAGCCATCTTATATCTGTATGCAAAAGTAAAAATTCGTGCCATGCATCCATAGCTTCGCAAGTAAGCACGTTTTTGAAGTTCTTAATATTATATAATTTACAATATTAACAACTTGATCTGACACAGATTTTAATTCTAGTTGTAATGTCTTTGCAACAAGTGCTTTTCTATGCAAAAAGCATTGGGTGAATAATATATTTGGATTATGTTTTTTTGCGAGGGTAATGAATCCTTTGACATGTCCCATCACAGATGGAACACCGTCTGTGCAGATTCCAACACATGAGTCCCATGGAATTTTGAAGTTTTCTAAATATGAATTCACAGAATCAAACATGTCTTGACCTCTAGTATTTCCTGGAAGTTCTCTCCAGCACAGACATTGGTGCAATATCTCGTTTTCATGAATGAAGTGAACAAATGCTAATAATTGTGCTTTTTCAAAAATGTCGACGGACTCGTCGATTTGCAAAGCAAAATTCGAGTTTGTTATTTTCTGGGCTACATTTTCTTCAATGTTAGAAGATATATCATTTATCCTTCACCGAATTGTGTCGTCAGACAGCGGAATGTTTGCAAGTTCTTGTTCCGCTTCATCACCAAGCATTATTTTGACAATTTTACGATATGCAGGCAAAATAAGTGAGTGAGCTATAGTATGAGACTGCATTTTCTGCGCTATTAATTCAGCAACTTTTTGCACTATAATTTAGATTGATTTTTATGCAAGGTGCTGGTGCAATGCCCGACCTCTTCTGTGCTAAAGACATATATTTCTGATTCAATTGCCAACCAGAACTCCCACAGTGAAACGGATGAGTGACGAACGCCCGGAGTGGTGTAAACATTGAAACATATTTCAGAATTCGGGGAATTCAGTTGGTGCATCGACAGGATTTAAACCTCTCACATACCAGGAGGAAAACTGGAGCTGCTTCTGTTAAATGTGGTGCAGCATTGCCGGCAGAGCCCGGCTTTCTGTACATTGTTAGTTAGAAATGTGAGCAAAATATCACTCCAATCTTTGGGTGGTTTCACGTCAAACACTTGTATTATTAGTTTGGATATAATCAGTGCAGCACAAACATTACTGTGAAAGGTGTTGACGCGCTGCCAAATGACTGGAAGTAATATCAATGCTCCTGATCTTTCATAGTCCCACGGGAAATCTCCCGCAATTATAATTACGTTTTTCTCTTAAGCTCTCATCTCACAGTCAGTTGGAGCCCTGTGTTCAGTGCCAAGAGTCATCATCACTTCTCGGACAGAATGAGAGTTCCGGCCGTCGCCTATCCATTTTCCTGGTTACCGCCAGTTATACAGGCAGAAATGATTTACTATCCGATTACAGCAGCCGTGGGAATCCCCGGTAAGTGATTAAATTCCATTGCGAACGTCGTCAATAAAGTTTGGACTAACTTTATTCCTGCTCTTATGTCAGTAATTATAATTTTAAACTATTCTTCTCAATTCAATTAAAAGGCTGAAAGTCAGTGACTGTATTTCCCGCTCGACCTTTTCAAGTGACTGATCATTTGGTGCCTTTCTAATTTTCTTTAACCCCCATAAAAGCTTCAGATAATTTCCCCCATGTAAAGTCTTTCAAACTGGTTCGGTTTTATCTGAGAATCGAGCAATGAGTGATTCAGTGGATTATTTTAATCCCATTTTGCCGTGCCTGCTCTCCTTTCCCGTAACACTCGGTAATATCTGACAGATTATATTTTACTGAACATTCAGCGTGTTGAAAATGCTCCATTGACTCCCGCTGTGGAGACAGACACTGACAGCCGATCATGGACATATACCTGGGAATTCGGACAGTCAGGACCGGGATTTGTTGAGTCCCGTTAATCAGAATCTACCCGCTGTTCTCGATCTGGTTCAAGCAAAGTGCCGGATATTATTCCTGGTGATCACAATCCATTGCCGAGTGTGGGATTGTGCTCCATGCAGGAACACAGACTCTCTCCCTCATCTTCTCCACTGACCGGTGACCAGCCTGGTCTCAGACTCGCCTTCACCCTCCCGGCGGAGATTGTTCTGCCTTCAGCGAGTGGGAGGCAGCTGGTTTCTAACACATCCATTCCTGCAGCGGTACAGGTCAGACCGGGAATCCGTGCTGTGATAGAGCGATTGAAACAAGGCAGCGGCGCTCTATGCAGCTGTCCTGGATTTGTCCACATTTAAAAATCCGTTTTACATTCAATACCTGCATATTAACCAAAGCACCGGCTCCATGCCGGGTCATGGTCCCTTCTTTCTAATCGCACAAATTTATTGTTCAGACCAAACGCTTGCAGGATGATATATCATCGACTGTACGCTCAGTAAGTCTATCCACTCGGTGATCCACACACATTCACTTTAATTTCGCTTCAGATACTGAGAGATAGAGAAATTTCTAGTCACATTTACCCACCCGGTCTCCATATCCCTTTAGCGCCTCTTCCTCCAGCAACAAACCCAATCTGCTTTGAATTCTGACAGTTTCTGCCTCAACCTCTATCCATGTGACTGAACTCCACCGCCTCCCCAATCCCTGTATAAAAAAGCTTCTCCCGCTCTCTCTTCTTTCTGTTCCATTCTCTTCTATTTCATTTAGTTTTTACAGCGCCTCTTTCTGAAACACACATCTACTGGAATCAGTCTGCTTCTATCTACCTTCTTCCATCCTGTTAATATTTTTAAACACATCTGTCACTTCACCCTGTAATCTGTGTCTGTGTTACATTCCTCTACCTCACATTTACAGTTATGTGGCAGAGCCCAGGGTATCGAAACAGTGTGATTTATCACCCATTGTACCACTGACTAACTTTCCCACTTCATTGGGAAACTTAAATCTCACATTCTGTCTCCTGAGTTCCCACCACCCTGTACTAATAAATTGCCTTGCATGTGTGTGTTTGAAGAAATATGATCAGCATTAAAATCCAATGTTACGGCTGTTTGTAACACTCTGCAGAGTACGTTTGAAGAGGTTACTGAATGAGAACAGATTGAAGTGAGTTGTCTCACTCTCCCGCTGACTCTCACAAATCTCAGGATCAATGCAGCCTAATGCTCCTACTGCAAGCTTCGCCCCTGTATTATTAAGAATATCTCTGACTATATCAGCTCACATGGTCCGTTGTAACATGTGCCGCACCAAGAGTCCCCATCATTTCTCAGAGCTCAATACAGTTTGATTTATTGGATTACCATTTGCGATGTTCCAGTTCTCGGTGTGGTAATTGGTGTTCCCGGTAACGTGCTTAGTTTGTGAAACAAAAGCGCCAAATTGTTATTTCCATTCAATATTGTGTCAGCTGCGGTAATTTTAACTATAATTATGATCAGTACTCGGTGCATTTGGAATGTCTGTTCCCATCGTCTCAAATTGTATTACATTGTCAGTTAAGTCCCTGCTTTGATAAAGTTTTTCAGTTATTATTCATAAAAATGGGAATCCACGTAATTAGCGGTAAACTTACGACTTGGATCGATAGTTGGTTGAACGGAAGGAACCACAGAATAGGGATAAATGTTAAGCGAATTTTGGCTTTTATCACAAGGGGGAAGATATTTATAACTGAGCAAGTGCTGTTCTCGCTTCACAGAGATTTGGTCAGGTCTCATTTGGAATATATATGTTCAGTCATGGGCAACATATTGCAGGATAGATGGATTGACCTACAAGTGGTTTCAGCGCAAGTTAACCAGACTGATATCACGGTTTAAAGTATTCAAATATGAGGAAAGGTTACATAACCTTGCCTTGTATTCCATTGTGGTTTGAAAGATGAAGCGTGATATAACCGAGCTATTTAAATAGATAAAGGTCTTCGATAGTGTAGTCACAGAAACTGTTTCCAATGGCGGTGTACTCTAAGCCAGAAGGCATTATCATAAAATTGGAGCTCGGAGTGAAATCACGAAACACTTTCTCACACAAAGTCCAGGAGAAATCTAACACTCGTTCTCCCAAAATTCTGTCAATTAATGGTCAGTTGTAATTTTACAGACTCTGATCGATAGATTTATTAAGGTCAGGGTATCAAGGGGTATTGAACTAAGACGGTAATTGGAGTTAGGGTGCCGATCACCCATGGTCTACTGGAATGGTGGAAAAGTCTTGTGGGGCAGAATGATCTAATCCTGCGTTCCTATACGTCAAGCACCAGAGTCATCATTTCTGCAATGAGCTTTCCGGTACTCGCAGGTCCAATTTCAGTGTATCTGAATGTTCTACACGAAAAAATGTCCGCTGATATCCTGCAGCCCATAGAGTTTCCAGCACTCATTTTAACAGGTTACCGATTGCATAAATCCGTGTCTCGCTGTATTACCTGGAGGGCCTGGTCATTGTTCTGTCGGTCCTGAGGTGATTAGTTGTCAGATTTGGGTCACTATCGGAAATTCCGAGAATATCTGTCCTCCATTCCCTCCAAACTTTGCGAGATGTTTATTGATATTACAGTTTTTGAATCTCCAACTCAAAATCTAACATTGTTTTACATGGAATGTCTCGGAGCAATGCGGTTCTAAGTGAGAATGAGCCCAGTATTCACACAGTGGGATGTCGTTCGAATGTGAAATTGTTTCAGTTAATCGTTAGCAGCGTCAGGAACCCCTCGCTCATGTTCTCCTCTTTGCATGCTCTGGTTAACTTATCTACCTCGCCTTTAAATGTAACAGCCGGGGCTTCCATCTGAATCAGACGTTTTTGGGTTTGATACCCTGTCGAAAATCTAGTCTGACTATCGTATGACTTTCCCATGGTAGTTTTTCCGAATAACGCAAACCTTAGCCAACATTACCAACCAGATGTTATATTTGTGGATCTTGCTGTAGCATATATATACATTTAGTTACATTGCAAGGTATGTTACGAAGTTGTAGACACCATCTTCTGACAAACAGTGAAAGGCCATATTGACTTTGCTAGAGTGTGACATACAAGTGTATTATTTCACGCCAATTCTGGGAAATACGGTTGTGGTTTCAAGCAATTCATAGAAACCACAGTGGTGATGTATTTATTCAGAGCTGAATTCGTGCACCAAGCACAATTATGGTCCGTGGCTGCAAATTTCATTTTTAAATATTTGCAGTCAGTTATACACACATGTAATGATTTTATTTGGGACATTGCACAGGCAGTGGAACCGGAGACTGAAGGGATGGAGAGCTTGGAAAATAGAAACAGTAAGACACAGTAGTAATGATATTTTAATTGTAGCTGCCAACAGTTGTGGTTGGATTCAGTGAGAGAAAGACATTGTTTCCCTTTTTGTCCTGTCATTATATAGCAGCTGCAATTAGAAACAAGAATAATTGTCAAATCGTTTTGTTACTGGAATATTTGTTAATCAGGTATCACCAATATTTAAACTGTGACTCTGTTTAAGCCGAGAAGATAATGCATTAATTGATAATGACATTTCTGCAGCCACCAATCTCCCCAAATATCCCCTCACCATCACCTTTGATGCCCTATTTCCTATTAAAACAATTAATCTCTCTCACCCTGCCCTTTCCCTGGTACGGCCCACATTCTCGCTCACTCAAGTACAAGGGCCGCAAACTTGTACGGATAACTGATTTAACCATTCAACGCCAGATTTGGCTAGACTGCATAAAGCATTATCCGGCCCTACTCGTGTCTGCTAAAACTGCTCACTATTCCAACATCATTCCAGAATGGAAATATAACCCCCGGCTACTATTCTCGACTGTTAACCTTCTTGTTAAACTCCTCTCCCCAGTCTCCACCACACTCACCTCCAACAACAAGTGTGAGTAGCTCATGGAATTATTTGTCTCAAAGATTGAGACTACCCAATCAGCTGCCTCTGCCACTTCTCTTCCTTCCTCTAGCCCAACGAGTCAAACTTCCGCTAAGTTTCAACCCTGCCCTAGCCATGAAGTCGCATCTCTCTCTAGTCTCTCCCTGATCTGCCCCTCTTGATCTCTCCATGCTCATCTTATCCATGAGACCAACTTCCTGCTCACTTGATCCTATTCCCACCAAGCTGCTGATCAGCCAAATTTCTTTTCTGGCTCCCGTGTTAGCTGACATTGTTTATGGTCCTCTCAGCTCAGGTCCTCTCGTCTCCTTCAAATCTATCGTTATCACCCCTCTCCTCAAAAAACAACCCTTCACCACACTGGGCTTGCAAGCTACCGCCCCCTCTCCAACCTTAATTTCCACTCCAAATCCTTGAACAAGTTGTCGCCTCCCGGAACTCCATGTTTGAATCCCTTCAGTCTGGTATCCACCATGCCACACTACCGAAACTGCTCTTATCAAAGTCACAAATGGCATCCTTTGTGACATTGACAAAGATAAACTTTCCCTCCTCATCATTCTCGACCAGTCCCAGCCTTCGATGTGGTTGAGTAATCCATTTACCGCAAATGGCTCTCCAACTGGCTGGGAGTGCACATGCCTGGTTCCATCCGTATCTCCCTAATCGTAGCCAGAAAATCACTTGCATTCTCTTCTATTCTCACGATAAATCGTTGCATATCGTGTTCCCCAGCAATTGCCCCCCCCCCCTGTTCTCCACTATATGATGCCTCTTGCCGACATCATCCGAAAACACAGCTTCAGTTTCTACATGTAGGCTGCTGATACCTAGCTCCACCTCACCCCCACTTCTCTCGAGGCCTCCAAGATCTCGAAATTGGCAGACTGCTTGTCCCACATTCAGTATTGTTGAGCAGAAATGTTGTCCAATTAAATATTGGGAATACCGATGACATTTTCTTTGGGTCTCGCCACAAACTGTACTCACTAACCAACGATTCGATCCCTCTCCCGTGTTCTGTCTGTGACTGAACCAGACAGTTCGCAATCTAGCTATCCTATTAGAACGGGAAATAATCTTCTGGCCATATACCTGCAGCATAACTAAATCCACCTCTTTCAACCTCCATAATATTGCCAGTCTGCGCCCCTGCCTCAGATCCTCTGCTGCTGAAACCTCCATCCATGCCTTAATTATCTCTAGTTTGTACAGCTCCAACACACTCCTGGCTGACTTCCTACATTCTACCCTATGTAAATTGAGGTCATTCAAAACTCGCCACTGCATGTCCAATCTCACATGAAATCCCACTTTTGCTCGCTGAGCTACATTGATCCCGGTTCAACAATACCTCGATTCCAAAATTCTCCTTCTGTGTACAAATCTCTCCATGGCCTCATCCCTCGCTATCTCAGTAAACTGCTTCCGCATCGCAACACCCCAATATGTCTGCGCTCCTCAAATTCTACACTCTTGTGAATCCCTGATTATTACTGCTCAACCATTAGTGGCCGTGCCTTCAGTTGTCCGAGCCCTGAGCTCTGGAACAGCCTCCCTAAATCCTCACCGCCTCTATACCTCCCTTTCTTCCTTGAAGACAGTGCGTATAACGTTCCTCTGACCAAACCTTTGTTCATCGGTCGTAATTTATTCTTATGTGGCTCGGTGCCAAATTTATTTGTTATGTCTTGTAACACTGCTATGAAGCGCCTCGGGATGTTTTATAAAGGCGCTATATAAGTAGAAATTATTGTTCTTGTTGTAATAATGTTCCAGTTGTTGAATTAATTAAGTGATTTGAATAATACTGAACAGGGGACATGATTTTAGCAACTTTTATAAGGCTTTTTAGTTCAGAGACACAAATTACTGACAGATTTGGCCATTTGCAAAGTCCAGTCTGAAATATTATCTCCTCATATCTTCGCCATTATTTCATGCAGCTCACCAGCTAAAAACTCTGTGGAGCACCGTCACCACACGGACTGCAGCGGTTCACGAAGGAGGCCCACCTCCATCTTGTAAACAGCACAGGACGGCCCATCTCTTGTTTTTGATTCAGAGTTACTTTGTCCATTTTTCTCTGTAGATTTCTATTATACTTCTGTATCCATGGTAACCACACGCCGCCCCCACCCCACATACCACACACCCATACTTAACTATTTTAATCTTATATACTCATGTGATTTAATTTCCAGCTAAGACTGTATTGTTTGAACGGGAATGCAGTTAATTATTTCTCCACCAGCCGCCTTATCTTCTTCAGGATATCTTTTCAGTGTCGATGTTTCTTTTGTATATGTATTATCTCACTCGCTCTCTGCCTGTTTCTATTTCTTTACAAATGAACACATGGAGCTCTTTCAGTATATCAAGTTGGAACAACTGCTTTATGTCACACTATCCTGCACACCAACGGAATCCGAATCAAACACTTCTGAGCATAGCTTACATTGTTGATAGATTGCGCTGGAAGCTCAGGTACATATAATGTCCCACATCCACTGGGTTGTACTTTCCGCCAGTCTTTCTCACCAGAGAGAAAGATTCTCCATATTGCTATGTGCCGGATTAATATTAAAGATGGATTCTGCCAATTCAGAGCTTAGACCTTACCAGGGAGCCTTTCTGAAGCTGAATCTCGGCAGCTATCTCCTGGGCTGGACTGCAGCCTCTATTGTCACTTGTACTCTATCTTTGCTTCGGTCTGGAGATCGCCACCCACAACTCCCTGTGAAGTTTGCTGCATTATTAGAGGTGTCAAAAGCGAGGAGAAGATTATGGCCCTTGTGCCATTGTGTACTTTGGAATGTATATTTTTCCTAGGATCACAGAAGGAGGTGCAAGATAAGGTTGTTTGTTTTATGATCACACCTGAATTTCTCCCCCTTGTGGTTATTGTTAGAATTTGTCCAGATGGGGGTTGCACTGTACACGGCACCAATGTAAGGACCTGAGACTTCCAGCCAAGAAGTCAGTTGTTCAGATTAAATGTTCATCTGGTGGATTATAAACGTAACTGTTGCAACTTGGCTGAGTTGAAACATAGCAACTCCCCTGTTATCCTGGTGTTTGACTGTAGTTTGTCCAAAAGTCTTTACTCATAGCCTCCAGTCTGCGAGTACAACATGAGAACTCTGAGCCATTTCGTACCCACACCTTGTGTCCGCTCCCATTTCCTGTCCACGGACCCATTTCCCGCACTTTGTCTCAGCCTCGGTTGTTCCCCTTTAGCATTCACTGCATTTCGGTCAGGCGTTATTCTCACCGCTCCTCAACCATCTCCCAATTTAGAATTGACCATTCATGACTTATTTTCAAATAGTTTTCTGTTCATTTAATCTTCCGTCACTGAACTGCTACTTTTCGCAATTATCCATAACTCATTCTCACACTGTCCATTTATTCCTACATTTAAATGGCCAGTAGTTTACTCGGATCTCCGGTGGATTTCTGCACCACTTTCTACGAAGTTGCAGTGGCAGAAGGGTAACAGCTCCGAGGAAATGTTCAGAGTCTATTTGTATATTCTATACTCTTTGTGAATCGTTTATTTTCGGGTATTTACACCACACTCACAGATATTTAACATTGCAATTGTATGTTAAAAACATGTTCTGCTAGACAATTCTAGCAGCGGTAAAGAGTTCAGTTTCAGTCCCCAGATCCTGCAGTAAAGTACCTTTCACACCAAATGCTGTGTTATTGTCTCCCTTGCTGTAACCTGACGGCTGATTCCTTGTTTCTGTGTGTTTCCCTTTTACAGCTAATGTGGTGACGATTGTGATCCTGTCCCGGGGAAAGTGCGGTCTCTCCAGATGTATCACTCGCTACTTGGTGACCATGGCAGCGGCGGATCTACTGGTCATTATCACTGATGTGATACTGAATCGGATTAATGGTTATTATTTCCCTTCTACCTTCCTGTTCATCACACCTGTGTGTTCTTTCCTCCGAGCGCTGATGCGTGCAGTCACCGATTTTTCTGTCTGGTTAACAATCGCTTTCACTTTCGATCGTTTTGTTACCATTTGTTGCCAGAAGCTGAGGTCTAAATATTGCACCGAGAAAACTGCATCCCTGGTTATAGGAACCGTGTGCCTGCTGTTCTGTATAAAAAACATCCCCTGGTTCTTTATATATGAACACTACATTACAATCGACAATGTACCCTGGGGCTGTCATGAAAAACTCGAGTATTACACTGTAAATGCTTAGGTAGCATTTGACTGGATTAACCGACGTTTTAACCCACTGCTCCCAATATTCCTGATATTGCTGCTCAATGTTCTGACTGTAGGATACATTTTGGCGGCCAGCAGAGTCCGCAGGAAGCTGAGGGGCAGCAAGAATGATGTGAATCACAATGATCCGGAGATGGAGAACCGAAGGAAATCCATCATCTTACTCTTAGCTATATCCGGTAACTTCATCCTGCTCTGGATGACGTATGTGATATTTTTCTTCTTATACCAAATTACAAACCAGTATTATCATACAGGTTTCAATGACCCAATGTATATTGCAGACTGTACCAGCTATATGCTGCTGCTTTTGAGCTGCTGTACAAACACGTGTATTTATGCAGTAACTCAGGCTAAATTCAGAGATGAGCTGAAAAATGGGTTGATGTATCCTCTGAGAATAATATTTAATTTAGTTCAGGAAAGAAAACTTCAGAGCAATTCCCAACATTAGATCTGCATTACATCACATATCGTATCCTGAGTTATATTTTACCTGAACCTCAGCACGCTACAACTCAGGCCCAGGCTTCTTCAGACACAACACTGGCATATCTGACAAGGCCTGCGGTTTCCTATGTAAGTGTCTGTGAACAAGGCAGAAGAGGGTTATGCAGACAGTGGGTTATAATAGAGGGAGCAGTTTATTTGGATTAAATCATGCTACAGGACATAAAGAGATACAAGTCCCAGCATTGAGGTTTAGGATGTTGTGACCATGGAATATTTATTGCCGGATGAACATCAGAACACGTGCGTTATCCCAGCGGAGTGTAAAAGGAGAATACGCTTTTCGATTTAATAGCTGAAGAATATCAGGAAGTGAATGATAACTGTGTTGGTTTGTGTGTGTGGAAATGCCTGGAGAATAATAAACAGATCATTATATCAATCAGCATGTATTGTCTTTGAAATGTTACTTTCTCCAGTTCACGAACAGCTTCTCCATCACCTATGACTCTGTGGAATTTATTGGAACTGAAGTGATGTTGATTGCGGACGTGAGTCCATTCTACTGGTGTCTGTGAACGGTGGTGTTTCCAGCTGCGAGTCCCCTTTCCCGCTGTCTATGTACAATGGTGTTTGCAGAGTAACAACAACACTGGCAATGAGAACCAGTAGCACGGTGTGTCGACCGCTGCAGACACTTCTCAGGAAGAAATGACCCAGGTGCCCATTGCCTGCTGTCAGATATCTGTGACCACAGGTCAGATTGGGCACTGTGACAGCAATGTGATTCTAAACTTGTGAGCAGTAAAATAGTGTCGCTTTCATCGAGCTCTCCTTCAACGAAAACACACTGAGGCTCACTTTCTGCAGGAAAACCCCGCCATTGTCCTAACTCTTTCGCTGCATATCCGGTATCAGGGTACAGTGATCCAGACCCAGCTGAAGTGTGTGTGAATGTGCGGCTCAGTGTGTGAGGGACCAGCCTCAGCTTCCAATGATCAGGACCCAGCTGAAGTGTGTGTGAATGTGAGGCTCAGTGTGTGAGAGACCAGCCTCAGGGTCCAGTGATCCAGATCCAGTGAAGAGTGTGGGAATGTGAGGCTCAGTGTGTGAGGGACCAGCCTCAGAGTCCAGTGATCCAGACGCAGATGAAGTGTGTGAATGTGAGGCTCAGTGTGTGAGGGACCAGCCTCATGGTCCAGTGATCCAGACCCAGCTGAAGTGTGTGTGAATGTGAGGTTCAATGTGTGTGGGACCAGCAGCCTCAGGGTCCAGTGATCCAGACCCAGCTGTGGACAACGCAGTTTAGGGAGAATATGAAGGCCTTATAGAGGTTGCAGGAAAGATTTACGAGAATGATTCCAGGGATGAGCGACTTTAGTTACCTGGATAGATTGGAGAAGCTGGGATTGCAAAGCAGATAGAGTATAAAAGCAGAGAAGTCCTGCTACAACACTACAGGGTATTGATGAGGCCACAGCTGGAGTATTGCGTGCAGTTTTGGTCTCTGTATTTAAGGAAGGATATACTTGCATTGGAGGCAGTTCAGAGAAGGTTAACGACATTGATTCCTGAGGTGAGGGGGTTGACATATGAAGAAAGGTTTGAGTAGTTTGCGCCTATACACATTGAAGTTAAGAAGAATGAGAGATGATCTTATTGAAACATAAAAGATACTGAGGGGGCTTGCCAAGGTGGATGCAGAGAGGATGTTCCCACACATAGGGGAAACTAAAACCGGGGGCATAGTTTCAGAGTAAGGGGTCGCCCATTTAAAACTGAGATGAGGAGGAGTTTCTTCTCTTGAGGGTTATAAATCTGTGGAATTCTCTGTCCCAGAGAGCTGTAGAAGACGGGACATTGAATATATTTAAGGCGGAGATAGACAGATTTTTGAGCGATTATGGGAGTAAAGATTTATGGAGAGCGGGTAGCGAAGTGTAGCTGATTCTATGATCAGATCAGCCATGATCTTATTGAATGGCGGAGCAGGCCCGAGGGGCCGTATGGCCTACTCCTGCTCCTATTTCTTATATTTTAATGTTATTCTTTCACTTTACTTTACTGAAGTTCACTTTACAGGGTATTAAATGAGGAAGTATTTGTCGACCAGAGGATGAAACCAAACATCACATTCAGATCAGACAGAGTGACTCGATACATCGGGACCTGAATATCTTCGGCCTTTGGCCATGGAAGCAAAAAACACTGTTCACAGCGGGGAGAAACTGTACACGTGCTGTGTGTGTGGGCAAGGATTCAGCCGATCATCCAACCTGGAGAGACACAAGCGCAGTCACACTGGAGAAAAACTCTGTAAATGTGGGGACTGTGGGAAATGTTTCAACTACCCGTCCCAGCTGGAAACACATCGGCGAGTTCACACTGGGGAGAGGCCGTTCACCTCCCTGAGTGTGGGAAGGGATTCACTCAGTTATCCCACCTGCTGATACACCAGCGAGGTCACACTGGAGAGAGGCCATTCACCTCTCTGAGTATTGGAAGGGACTCACTCAGTCATTGGAGTCAGGCAGAGAATTCCACAGGTTCACAATTCTCTGAGTGAGTTATGTACTCAGAAAGGTGAGGGGATTTAATGGCAGCTTTCCAGGCCCCTGTTTATTTTACCTTCTCTCTGATCCTATTATCTCTCAGTTCTGAAGAAAGACCTTGCCTGAATTGTGAAATGAACCGAATGTTTCTCCAATGTTGTTAATACTGCAGTTTTGATGTACACCAGCAGCTTTTGATATTGTACTTTAAAATTTTACAGACCTTTGCCCAGCTCAGCATCCCCATCTCCTGGCTGTCAGTGGCCTACAATGGGCTACAAGGGAAGGTTAAACACTCTGGGGTGAATTCTCACTTTTATCTCACACAACTCGGGTGTTAGGGGATCGGCTCCAGTTTTACAGCCCGCACGGAGGAAATGTGAACATTCTGCCCTTTAAACCGAAGGTTTACAAACTCCGGGCATCTGTGAAGAGAGACAGTTTGTGTATTTCCCATCACCAATGGTGCGTGGTGCTGATACCTGAGCAATGTGCTCACTTTCAGAGCACAACTTATTGCTGCATTTATAACAAAAATGAGCGAGGCAGTGATGAGAAAGGGCGGGGATGGAGCTGCTGTCGGCGTTTACTTTTTATTAAAGTCTTCTCACAATTTATATTTGTTTCGTTTTATTTACAGTCTCACTGGGATTTACAATGTGTCATTTTGAAATTACATTTTCTAACTCCCGACCTCTGCTCCTGAACCTACCCGCTCGTGGTCACGGATGATGCGGGCAGAGAGAGAGAGAGAGGGAGAGAGAGAAAGATAGAGGGAAATATAGAGAGAGTTAGAGACAGAGAGGGAGTGAGAGAGAGGAAGAAAGGCATAGAGTGAGAGAGAGACAGAGAGACAGAGAGAGGGAGATAGACATCGAATGAGAGAGAGACAGAGATGAAGACAGAGAGAGGGAGAGAGACAGGCATAGATAGAGACAGAGAGCGAGACAAAGAGTGAGAGACATAGAGAGAAAGAGTGTGTGTTTCCCTACTCTCTCTCTCATTCTGTATAGATTCTGGGTTTGATACAGGACTATGGGGAGAGAGCGGGGCAGTGGGATTAGTTTGGGGATTGATACAGGGCTATGCGGAGAGAGCAGGGCAGTGGGATTATTTGGAGATTGAGAGAGCGGAGAGAGAGCGGAGCAATGGGACTAGTTTGGGATTGACACAGAGCTATGGAGAGAGAGCGGGGCAGTGTGATTAGTTTGGGATTGATGCAGGGCTATGGGGAGATAGCGGGGCAGTGGGATTAATTTGGGTGAGATTGAGCAGCCATTTTACATGAGATGTGTGGTGACCATTTTACACCAGGACACATGTTACAGAGAACGGGAGAGAGAGAGAGAGAGAGAGAGAGAGAGAGAGAGAGAGAGAGAGACAGAGAGAGACAGAAAGAGAGAGAGAAGAGAAAGAGAGATACAAGGGAGTGAGAGTGACAGAAATCGAGAGTGAGGGAGACACAGAGAGAGAGAAAGAGAGAGACATAGAGAAAGAGACAGAGGGAGCGAGACAGATATGGACAGAGAGAGAGAGAGAGAGAAAGAAAGACAAAAGAGACTGAGAGTGAGAGTCAGAGAGAGAGAAAAAGATAGAGAGAGATAGACAGAGAGATAGAGAAAGATAGAACAAGGCAAAAACAGTGAGAGAGACACAGAGAAACAAAGAGAGAGGTAGAGAGTGACAGAGAGAGAAAAAGAGAGAGAGATTCAGAGCGAGTTGGAGAGAGAGAGAGAGTCAGAGAGAGACACACAAAAAATACAGAGCGAGAGAGAGAGATCGACAGACAGGTAGAGAGAGATAGAGAGAGAGACTCAGAGAGAGGGGGACAGATAGAGCGAGAGAGAGAAATACAAACTTTTCGAGAGAAACAGAGAGACAGAGAGATAGAGAGAGCAATAGAGAGAGACTGATGATGAGAGAGCGAGAGACAGAAATAGGCAGACAGAGAGAGCTAGAGAGAGATATTCAGAGAGAAAGGGACAGAAAGAGAGAGACAGAGAGAGAGAGACAGAGGGTAAGAGAGTGAGGCAGTGACAGACAGAGAGAGACTGAGAGACAGAGCGAGTGAGACAGAGTGAGAGAGACAGAGGGCAAGACAGATATAGAGGCAGAGAGAGAGAGAGAGAAGAGACAGATAGACAAAGAGAGAGAGAGAGAGATAGACACAGGGAGCGAGAGAGACAGATAGAGGGAGAACGAGAGAGAGAGACAGAGAGACAGGCAGAAAGAGAGAGAGAGAGTTACAGACAGACAGAGAGAGAGAGACAGAGAGCGAGACAGAGAGTGAGAGACATAGAGAGAGAGAGGTAGAGAGTGACAATAATGGAGAGAGAGAGACAGAGAGCGAGAGACAGAGAGAAACAGAGAGAGAGAGAGACAGATTGAGTGTGTGTGTCTCTCTCTATAGATTCTGGGTTTTGTACAGGGCTATGAGGAGAGAGCTGAGCAGTAGGATTAGTTGAGGATTGATACAGGGCTATGGGGAGAGAGCGGGCAGTGGGATTATTTTGCGGATTGATACAGGGCTATGGGGAGAGAGCGGGGCAGTGGGATTAGTTTGGGGATTGATACACGTCTATGGGGAGAGAGCGGGGCAGTGGGATTAGTTTGGGTGAGATTGAGCACCCATTTTAAATGAGATGCGTGGTGACTATTTTACACCACGACACGTGTCTGGGTGATCCGTGAACAAACCTGATTTACCTGTCTGTGCTCGGGGCTTTGTGTATTGGTCCCAGTCTCTGGGTCCTTCATGTGTTGGAAGAGTTTGAAGTCAGTCACACCTTGTTGAACCATTTAAATATTTCAGGGCATTGATGGTAAACAGCTTCAATCCTGTGTATCTGTGAGGAGGCGACACAATCGAATTTACCCCTTATTCAAACCAACAAAATTTGCTTCTCCATTTCCTGCCCTGCGAAGATATCCCACCGTTCCACAATGCAGCCATGTCTGAATCAGCCTTTGATCCAATATACTGGTCAATCTGAAACACTCAAAGCTTTCAGATGGAGAAACTAGATTTACCCCACACATTCCAACCCACAATCGGATGGTTAGCAAATCAAAAATGTCCCAAAAGTGTGATTTCTTGCTTTGGGTTTAAACAGTGAGACTGCAATATGTCACGGTACTTTTCAATCAAAGAAACGTCAGAATGGGAATGAGAGGCAGGGTGAGAAAAAAAAGAGAGGTGGACAGGGAGAAGCAGTGAGAGAATTAGGGAAAGAGAGAGTGTGTTGGCAGGAAAGAGAAAGAGAGAGATCTGAAATGGACAGCAGCAAAGACAGAGGAAAAAGTGAAAGAGATAGATGGACAGATAGAAATTGGGAGCGAGGGAGAGAGTGAGGGAGCAAGACGGAGAGAGGGAGACAAATAGACTGACAGAGAGCGAGAGAGAGAGAGGGGGACAGAGATACACAGAGAGAGAGAGAGAGATAGGGAGACTGAAAGAGAGAGCGAGAGAGAGAAAGGGACACAGATACAGAGAGGGAGAGAGACAGGGAGACTGAAAGTGAGAGCGAGAGAGAGAGAGTGGGAGACAGAGAGAGACAGAGAGAGAGAGAGAGAGACAGAGATATATACAGAGGCAGAGAGAGAGAGAGAGAGATGGAGAGAGTGACAGAGAGAGAGACAGATAGAGAGAGACAGAGGGAAAGAGAGAATGAAAGAAAGACAGCGAGAGCGAATGAGACTGAGAGAGAGATTCAGATAGAGAGTAAAACAGAGACAGACTGATAGACATAGAAACGTCGAAACATAGAAATTGGTGCAGGAGTAGGCCAGTCTGCCCTTCGACCCTGCACCACCATTCAATAAGATCATGGCTGATCATTCCCTCAGTACCCCTTTCCTGCGTTTTCTCCAAATCCCTTGATCCCTTTGGCTGTAAGGGCCATATCCGACTGCCTTTTGAATATATCCAATGAACTGGCATCAACAACTCTATGCGATAGAGAATTCCACAGATTAACCACTCTCTGAGTGAAGAAGTTACTCCTCATCTGGGTCCGAAATAGAATAATAGAAACATAGAAAATAGGTGCAGGAGTAGGCCATTCATCCCTTCTAGCCTGCACCGCCATTCAATGAGTTCATGGCTGAACATGAAACTTCAGGACCCCCTTCCTGCGTTCTCGCCATACTCCTTGATCCCCCGAATAGTAAGGACTTCATCTAACTCCCTTTTGAATATATTTACTGAATTTGCCTCAACAACTTTCTGAGGTAGAGAATTCCACAGGTTCACCACTCTCTGGGTGAAGACTTTTCTCCTCATCTCGGTTCTAAATGGCTTACCCCTTATCCTCAGACTGTGACCCCTGGTTCTGGACTTCCCCAACATTGGGAACATTCTTCCTGCATCTAACCTGTTTAAACCCGTCAGAATTTTAAACGTTTCTATGAGGTCACCTCTCATTCTTCTGATCTCCAGTGAATACAGATGATCTAGTCTTTCTTGATAGGTCAGTCCCACCAACCCGGGAATCAGTCTGGTGAATCTTCGCTGCACTCCCTCAATAGCAAGAATGTCCTTCCTCAAGTTAGCAGACCAAAACTGTACACAATACTCCAGGTGTGGCCTCACCAAGGCCCTGTACAACTGTCGCAACACCTCCAGGCCCCTGTACTCAAATCCCCTCGCTATGAAGGCCAACATGCCATTTCGTTTCTTAACCGCCTGCTGTACCTGCATGCCAACCTTCAATGACTGATGTACCATGACACCCTGGTCTCGTTGCACCTCCCCTTTTCCTAATCTGTCACCATTCAGATAATAGTCTGTCTCCCTGTTTTTACCACCAAAGTGGATAACCTCACATTTATCCACATTATACTTCGTCTGCCATGCATTTGCCCACTAAGCTAACCTATCCAAGTCACTCTGCAGCCTCATAGCATCCTCCTCGCAGCTCACACTGCCACCCAACTTAGTGTCATCCGCAAATTTGGAGATACTACATTTAATCTCCGCGTTTAAATCATTAATGTACAATGTAAACAGCTGGGGCCCCAGCACAGAACCTTGCTGTATCCCACTAGTCACTGCCTACCATTCTAAAAAGTACCCATTTACTCCTACTCTTTAGTTCTTGTCTGACAACCAGTTCTCAATCCACGTCAGCACACTACGCCCAATCCCATGTGCTTTAACTTTGCACATTAATCTCTTGTGTTGGACCTTGTCGAAAGCCTTCTGAAAGTCAAAATATACCACACCAACTGGTTCTCCTTTTCCACTTTACTGGAAACATCCTCAAAAAATTCCAGAAGATTTGTCAAGCATGATTTCCCTTTCACAAATCCATGCTGACTTGGACCTATCATGTCACCATTTTCCAAATGCGCTGCTATGACATCCTTAATAATTGATTCCATCATTTTACCCACGACTGAGGTCAGGCTGACCGGTCTATAATTCCCTGTTTTCTCTCTCCCTCCTTTTTTAAAAAGTGGGGTTACATTGGCTACTCTCCACTCGAAAGTAACTGATCCAGAGTCAATGGAATGTTGGAAACTGACTGTCAATGCATCCGCTATTTCCAAGGCCCACTCCTTAAGTACTCTGGGATGCAGTCCATCAGGCGATGGGGATTTATCGGCCTTCAATCCCATCAATGTCCCCAACACAATTTCCAGACTAATAAAGATTTTCCTCAGTTCCTCCTCCTTACTAGATCCTCTGACCCCTTTTATATCCGGAAGGTTGTGTGTGTCCTCCTTAGTGAATACCGAACCAAAGTACTTGTTCAATTGGTCTGCCATTTCTTTGTTCCCCGTTATGACTTCCCCTGGTTCTGATTGCAGGGGTCCGACATTTGTCTTTACTAACCTTTTTCTCTTTACATACCAATAGAAACTTTTGCAATCCACCTTAATGTTCCCTGAAAGTTTCTTCTCGTACTCCATTTTCCCTGCCCTAATCAAACCCTTTGTCCTCCTCTGCTGAGTTTTAAATTTCTCCCAGTCCCTGGGTTCGCTGCTATTTCTGGCTTTAATTCTATCCCTGATTTCCCTTGATAGCCACGGTTGAGCCACTTTCCCTTTTTTATTTTTACGCCAGACAAGAATGTACAATTGTTGTAGTTCATCCATGATGTCTCTAAATGTCTGTCATTGCCCATCCACAGTCAACCCCTTAAGTATCATTCGCCAATCTATCCTAGCCAATTCACGCCTCATACCTTCAAAGTTACCCTTCTTTAAGTTCTGGACCATGGTCTCTGAATTAACTGTTTCATTCTCCATCCTAATGCAGAATTCCACCATATTATGGTCAGTCTTCCCCAAGGGGCCTCGCACAATGAGATTGCTAATTAATCCTCTCTCATTACACAACACCCAATCTAAGATGGCCTCCCCAATAGTTGGTTCCTCGATATATTGGTCGAGAAAACCATCCCTTATGCACTCCAGGAAATCCTCCTCCACCGTATTGCTTGCAGTTTGACTAGCCCAATCTATGTGCATATTAAAGTCACCCATTATAACTGCTGCACCTTTATTGCATGCACCCCTAATTTCCTGTTTGATGCCCTCCCCAACATCACTACTACTGTTTGGAGGTTTGTACAAAATTCCCACTAACGTTTTTTGCCCTTTGGTGTTCTGCAGCTCTACCCATATAGATTCCACATCATCCAAGCTAATGTCCTTCCTAACTATTGCATTAATCTCTTCTTTAACCAGCAATGCTACCCCACCTACTTTTCCTTTTATTCCATCTTTCCTGAATGTTGAATACCCCTGGATGTTGAGTTCCCAGCCCTGATCATCCTGGAGCCACTTCTGCGTAATCCCAATCACATCATATTTGTTAACATCTATTTGCACAGTTAATTCATCCACCTTATTGCGGATACTCTTTGTATGAAGACACACCAAAGCCTTCTGGCTTGTTTTTTTAACACAATTTGTCCTTTTAGAATTTTGCTGTACAGTGGCCCTTTTTGTTCTTTACCTTGGGTTTCTCTGCCCTCCACTTTTCCTCATCTTCTTTCTGTATTTTGCTTTTGCCTACTTTTTGTCTACCTCTGTCTCCCTGCATTGGTTCCCATCCCCCTGCCGTATTAGTGTAACTCCTCCCCAACAGCACAAGCAAACACTCCCCCTAGGACATTGGTTCCGGTCCTGCCCAGGTGCAGACCGTCCGGTTTGTACACGTTCCACCTCCCCCAGAACCGGTTCCAATGCCCCAAGAATTTGAATCCCTCCCTGCTGCACCACTGCTCAAGCCACGTATTCATCTGCGCTATCCTGCGATTCCTACTCTGACTAGCACGTGGCACTGGTAGCAATCCCGAGATTACTAATTTTGAGGTGCTACTTTTTAATTTAGCTCCGAGCTCCTTAAATTCGTTTCGTAGGACCTCATTCCTTTTTCTTACCTTTGTCGTTGGTACCAATGTGCACCACGATAACTGGCTGTTCTCCCTCCGTTTTCAGAATGTCCAGCAACCGCTCCGAGACATCCTTGACCCTTGCACTAGGGAGGCAACATACCATCCTGGAGTCGCGGTTGCGGCCGCAGAAACGCCTATCTATTCTCCTCACCATTGAATCCCCTATCACTATCGCTCTCCCACTCTTTTTCCTGCCCTCCTGTGCAGCAGAGCCAGCTTACGCCTTATTCATAGACTGTGACCCCTGGTTCTGGAACTCCACAGCAACGGGAACATTCTTCCAACTCTAACCTGTCCAGTCCCATCAGAAGTTTATATGTTTCTGTGAGATCTCCTTTCATTCTTCTAAACTCCAGTGTATAAAGGCCCAGTTGATCCAGTCTCTCCTCCTTTTTCAGTTCTGCCATCCCGGGTGGGCCTTCGCTGTACTCCCTCGATAGCAAGAACATCCTTCTTCAGATTAGGAGATCAAAACTGAACACAATTTTCACAGTGCAGGGAACATAAATATTCACTGCAAAAGCTTCTATAGATATGCGAAGAGAAAACGATTAATGAAGACAAATATAGGTCCCTTGCAGTCAGAATCTGGCGAATTTATAATGGGGAACAAAGTAATGGCAGACCAATTGAACAAATACTTTGGTTCCGTGTTCACTAAGGAAGATATAAATAATCTTCCAGAAATACTAGAGGACCGAGGGTCGAGCGAAAAAGAGGACTGAAGCAAATCATTATTCGTCGGGAAATTGTGTTAGGGAAATTGATGGGATTGAATGCCGATAAATCCCCAGGGCATGATAGTCTGCATGCCAGAGTACATAAGGAAGTGACCTTAGAAATAGTGGATGCATTGGTGATAATTTTCCAACATTATATAGAGTGTGGATCATTTGCTATGGATTGGAGTGTAGCTAATGTAATCCCACTTTTTATAAAAGAAGGGAGAGGTAAAATAGGAAATTATAGACCAGTTAGCCTGACATGGGTGTTGAGGAAAATGTTGGAATCAATTATTAAAGGCGTAATAGCAGCGCATTTGGAAAGCAGTGACAGGATCGGTTCAAGTTAGCATGGATTGATGAAGGGGAAATCATGCTTGCCAAATCTTCTGGAATTTTTTGAGGATGTAACTAGTAGAGTGGACAAGGGAGAACCAGTAGATGTAGTGTATTTGGACTTTCACAAAGCTTTTGACAAGGTCCCACACAAGAGATTAGTGTGCAAAATTAAAGCTCATAGTATTGGGGGTAATGTATTGACTTGAATAGATACCTGGCTGGCAGACAAGGATGCAAACAGCAGTAATAAACGGGGCCTTTTCAGAATGGTAGGCAGTGAATCGTGGTGTAACGCAACGTTCAGTGCTGCGACCCCAGCTATTTAAAATATGCATTAATGATTGGACGATGGAATTGAATGTAACATCTCCAAGTTTGCTGATGACACTAATCTGGGTTGCAGTGTGAGCTGTGATGAGGATGCTAAGAAGCTGCAGGGTGACTTCGACAGGCTAGGTGAGTAAGCAAATTCATGGCAGATGCAGTATAATGTGGATAAATGTCAGATTATCCACTTTGGAGTCAGAAACAGGGAGGCAGAATGTTAACTGAAATGATGACAGATTAGGAAAAGGGGAGGTGCAACGAGACCTGGGTGTCGTGGTACATCAGTCATTGGAAGTTGACATGCAATTACAGCAGGCGGTGAAGAAGGCAAATGGTATGTTAGCGTTCATAACGACAGGATTTGAGTGTATGAGAAGGGAGGTCTTGCTGCAGATCCATAGGGCTTTGGTGCTGCCATTCCTTGAATATTGTGTACAGTTTTGATATCCTAATCTGAGGAAGAACATTCTTGCTATTGAGGGAGTGCAGTGAACGTTCACCAGACTGATTCCCGGGATGGCAGGACTGACATAGAAAGAAAGACTCGATCGACTAGGCTTATATTTCCTGGAATTTAGAAGAATGAGATGGACCTCATAGAAACATATAAAATTCTGACGGGATTGGACAGGTTAGATGCAGGGAGAATGTTCCCGATGTTGACGAAGTCCAGAACCAGGGGTCAAAGTATATTGATAAGGAGTAAGCCATTTAGCACAGAGAAGAGGAGAACATTATTCACTAAGAGAAATGTGAACCTTTGGAATTTTCCACCACAAAGTTGTTGAGGCCAGCCCATTAGACAAATTCGAAAGTGAGTTAGATGTGGCCCTGAGGGCTCAAGATTTCAAGGGGTATGGATAGAAAGCAGGAATGGGTTACCGAAGTTGCATGATCAGGCATGATTATATTGAATGGTGTTGCAGGCTCGAAGGGCTGCATCGCCGACTCTTGCACCTAATTTCTATGTTTCTGTGATTCGAAGTTGACATGTGTTAAGTTCAGTGATTGTCTATTGATCAAGTTCAGGTGATGGGTCAGCTTACATGCTTTGGGTCAGGTGATTGCAATTGTCCAGTTTGTGATAATGGCTTGTGTCTGGATGGCTCAGTCTCGCATGATTCTCTTAATTTTCGAGTCGTCGGGTTTAAAACCCTGTTTGGCGGTTTTGTGCTTTGCATGTTTAGACTGATTTTACAGGCGATGCCCCGCTCTGAATTAATAGGCAAACAGTTCAAGGGATTTTTGAGATAAATGCTAATCGTCAACAGTTTCAGGGAATCTCTCACTGATTCGGGACTCTGTCCAGCAACTTTCTTCTAAAGATGTAAATTAATACAATTTCAAACGTAGCTCGGATTCACTTCGGCTCCTGGAAACTTCGGCTATCTCTCGCTTCATCATTGGTGCGATAAAAGAACGGAGAATTTGTATTGTGTACAGTTTTGTTTCCTTACATAAGGACGTAAATGTACTTTAGAGGAAATATAGAAACATAGAAAATAGTTGCAGGAGAAGGACATTCGGCCCTTCGAGCCTGCACCACCATTCAATAATATCATGGCTGATCACTCACATCAGTAACCTTTTCCTACTTTCTCTCCATAACCCTTGATCACTTTAGCCGCAAGGGCCATATCTAACTCACTCTTGAATATCTCCAATGAACTGGCATCAACTCTCTGCGGTAGAGAATTGCAACCGTTAACCACACTGAGTGAAGAAGTTTCTCCTCAACTCAGTCCTAAATGGCCTACCCCTTATCCTTAGACTGTGTCCACTGGTTCTGGAATTCCCCAACATCGGGAACATTCTTCCTGCATCGAACCTGTCCAGTCCCGTCAGATTTTTATATATTTCTATGAGATCCCCTCAAATCATTCTAAACTCCAGCGAATACAGACCTTGTCGATCTATTATTTCCTCATATATCAGGCCTGCCTTCCCGGGAATCAGTCTGGTGAACGTTCGCTGTGCTCGCTCCATAGCAACAACGTCCTTCCTCAGATTAGGAGACGAAAACTGAACACAATATTCTCGATGAGGCCTCATCAATTCTCTATACAAGTCCAGTAACGCCTCCCTGCTCCTCTACTCAAAACGCCTAGCTATGAAGGCCAACATGCCACTTGCCGAGTTCACCACTTGCTGTACCTACATGCCAATTTTCAATGCCTGATGTAGCATGAGACCCAGCTTTCGTTGCACTTCCTCTTTTCCTAATCTGCCGCCATTCAGATAATATTTGCCTTCGTGTTTTTGCCACCAAAATGGATAACCTCACATTTATCCACATTATACTGCATCCGCCATGCATTTGCTCACTCACCTTACATGCAAAGTCACCCTGCAGCCTCTTAACATCCTCCTCGCAGCTCACACCACCACGCAGCTTAGTGTTATCTGCAAACTTGGAGATATTACACTCAATTGCTTCATCTAAATCATTGATGTATATTGTAAATAGCTGGGGTCCAGGCACTGAGCCCTGCGGCACACCGCTAGTCACTGCCTGCCATTCTGAAAAGGAGCCGTTTATCCAGACCGACTCTCTGTTTCCTGTCTGTCAACCAGTTCTCTATCCACGTCAATACATTATCCCCAAAACCATGTGCTTTAATTTTGCACTCCAATCTCTTGTGTGGGACCTTGTCAAAAGCCTTTTGAATGTCCAAATACTCCACATCCACTAGTTCTCCCTTGTCTACTCTACGAATTACATCCTCAAAAAATTCTAGAAATTGTTCAAGCATGATATCCCTTTCATAAATCCATGCTGACTTGGACCGATTCTATCACTGCTTTCCAAATGTGCTGCTAATTCATCTTTAATAATTGATTCCAACATTTTCCCCACTACTGATGTCAGGCTAATCGGTCTATACTTACCCGTTTTTTCTCTCCCTCCTTTCTTAAAAAGTGGTGTTACTTTAGCTACCCTCCAGTCCATAGGAACTGATCCAGATTCGATAGACTGTTTGGAAAATGATCACCAATGCATCCACTATTTCTACGGAGATGCAATCAAGGTTCGCCTGATTGATTCCTGAGAGCTGAAGGCTTTCCAATAAGGAGAGAATTTGTTTTAATTGTGCTGATGTTCTCAATTTTAATAGAATGAGCGTTGATCTCATTGAAATGTATAAAATGCTTGGCAGGCTTTAAATCAGAGACAAGTGCGCTTGGCGCTGATCCATGACGGACAGATGGCGATTCAGACAACTGTTAATCTTTAAATCAGTGGTGCAACTTGAAATAACAACAACAAATGTTATTATGTAGCGCTTTGAACTTAGTGAAACGTCCTCAGGCGCTTCACTGTTTTGTGAAATTTAAAACAAATTAACACCGAGCCGCTTATGGAGAAATGAGAACAGGTGACGAGATACGTTTAAAGAAGCGTGTTGAAGTAGGAAAGAGTGGTAGAGAGGCAGAGAGGTTTAGCGAGGGTGTTGCAGATCTTGGGAGTGCTTCGGCAACAGAAGACACGGCCAGCAGTGGTTGAGCGATTATTATCAGGGATAATAAGGGCAGGATCATAGGAGCGCATCATGGGGTTGGAGGAGATTATACAGATAATGAGGGGCGAGGCCATGTAGATATTTGAACAAAAGGCTGAGAATTTTGAAATGGAGGCATTGCTTAAGGGGGAGCCACTATAGGCCAGCAAGCAAAGGGATGATGGTTGAGTGGGGCTTGTGCGAGTTGGCATAGGGGTAGCCGAGTTTTGCATCACCTCGTGTTGACAAGGGTAAAAAATGGGAGGCCAAACAGGAGAGTATTTTAATAGTCAAGTGTAGAGGTAATGAAGGCATGGATGATTGCTTCAGCAGCGGATGAGCTGAAGCGAGAGTCAAGATGGACGTCGAAATATGCGATGTTGGGACTGTTATATAATATATTCACACAAAACCGATGGACTTGATGCTGTATCTCAGTCTGGTAATTGCTGTGATTCTGTACTGTTAAATAATGTGTTGTTCTATTGTTGCTTATGGAATTGATACACTATCTCAGTCTGGCGCAGTCTGACACAAATAGACTGGTATATAATTTGTAGTTCTGTCTGTGCTGTAGTATTTATTATCATCATCCTCAATGTAAGCAGTACCTCGAAATCGATGAATATTGCTTTCACTCTAAAAGTGCGTTCTCAGATATTTATACTGCATTTATACACTATTTATACTGCATGCCAGTCTGACATTTCCTGCCGTTTTTGGACTGGTATAAAATGTGTGGTTCTGTCCGTGCTGAAATATTTATTATCATCATAATCAACATAGGCAGTCCCTTGAAATCGAGGAAGACTTGCTTCCACTTCAAAATTGAGTTCTCAGCTATTTATACTGTATTTATACAGGATTTATACTGTATGCCAACGTGACACTTCCTGGCAATTTTCGACTTCTATATAATGTGTACTTCTATCTGTGCTCGTGGAATTGATACGGTATCTGAGTCAGACGTTGTCTGAGAATTTTAGACTGGGATCTAAAATGTAGTTCTGCCTGTTCTGATCGAATAGACTGCCAGTGTGAGGTGACTATTTGGACTTCCGTACCGCAGAGGGATTTGGAAATCTCAGGAATGAAACTCGCTTGGTAACGCCGTAATTTAGCGCCAGCAGAGTGCAAGGTAAATATTGCTTTTTGATATATTTCAACCTTTATTTATTCGATGTACCAATTTTAATATCTGCGATTTTTGGACTGGTACATAATGTACAGCTCCATCTATGCTATTGAAATGTATTGACATCGCAGTCTGATTCTCTATGAAAGTTTTCCACTTGTGCAGGTCAACCTGTACTAATTGGATAAATACTGGATCTACGTCTGGGTCTGAGATTTTGCTCATACCGAATGTGTGGTTCAGTCTGTTCTCATGTAATTGATGAGATGGAGGATTGTCCTATGAGGGGAAATTGAGCAAAGTCGACATCTATTCTTCAGATTTTAGAAAAATGAGAGGCTATCTTATTGATACTAACACAATTCTTGACAGGGTAGATGCAGGGAAGATGTTTCTTCTGGCTGAGGAGTCTCGATCCTGGGGTCAGAGTCTCAGAATTAGTGATCGGTCATTTATGACAGAGAAGGGACGAAACCTTTTCACTCAGATGGTGGTGAATTTTTGGAATTCGCTACCCCAGAGGGTTGTGGTGCCTCAGTCTTTGAGTATATCAAGACAGAGATTATTATTTCTGTGCTAATCAAACAGATGCTCAGAGGATGGAGAATCTTTGTAATTTGCTTGATAACGCCGCCCGTTAACGCCGGCAGAGAGTAAGCTACTTTTTAATTTCATTCTTCCTTTTGGCATTGATTTATTCGTTGTACCAATGGTGAAGTGTGGGTCTAGGTCGGAGAAGTGTTTTACTGTTTTTCTTCCCGTTTTTGCAGCTCGCATGCCGGTAAACCTCTATCACAAAATGCAATAGCCCGCCTGATCTCCCGCCCTTTTGGTGCCCAACGATGAGCGTGTATCATCACTTTTAGTGCTGCTCTCTCACCTTCGGGTGTCAAAACTCAATTTCGCAGTTTCAGACGGCATCTAACACGTAACACTAAAATGAGCATTCAGGCGTTGACACCGCCTCAAAAAGAGCCATGCCCACTTTCGACCCCTCAGTCTTTGAGAATATTCAAGACAGTTTTTGGTGGAATTTTGGACATCAAGGCAATCAAGGAATATGGGGCTCTTGCAGGAAAGTTGAGTTGAGGTAAATGATCAGCCATGATCTCATTAATTGCCGGAACAGGCTCGAGGGGCCGAATAGCCTCTTCCTGCTCCCTATTCGTATGTGCATATATTATTATATTGTATCTCCTTCTGATTCTCTCTGAGACTCTTGGAATAGTATAACACACGTAGTTAAGTCTGTACTACTGGAATTGATGGGATGGGGGATTGTCCTTTGAGGGCAGATTGAGTAGAGCAGACCTATGTTTTCTCCACTTTTGGAAGAATGAGAGGTGATCTCATTGAAACACGCCACATTTTCACAGAGATTGACAGGGTAGATGCAGAGAGGATGTTTCCTCTGGCAGAGGAATCTAACCCTAGGGGTCGCAGTCTTCGAATAAGGGGTCGGCCATTTTGTATAGAGATTAGCAGAAACCTCTTCATTCACATGGTGGTTACTGTTTGGAATTCGTTACCCCAGAGGGCTGTGGAGGCTCAGTCTTGGAATATATAAAAACAGAGATCAATGTATGTTTGGATATTAAGCGAATCAAGGGATAGGGGAACAGGACAGAAAATTGGTGTTAAGATATAAGATCAGCCTTGATCTCACTGAATACTGCCGCAGCCTCGAGGGTCAGAATGGTCTATTGCTGCTCCAACTTCTTGTGTACTTATTTGCTTGTACTCTATCTCAGTCAGACTCTCTCTGAGATTCTTGAAATGGCATATAATATGAAGGTCAGTCTGTATTACTTATTGATATGATACCGTTACTCTCTGAGATTTTTGGACAGATATATAATGTATAGCTCAGTCTGAGCTAATGATCTCCATTGACATTGCAATCTGATTCTCTATGAAATTCTTGGACTGGCATATCAGATCAACCTGTACTAACTGAACTAATGCTGTATCTCTGATTGAGACCGTCTCAGATTTCTGGAAGTGTATAATGCATGCTAATGTAATTGATGGGATGAAAGATTGCCCTATGGACATAAGAGCATAATAGCTAGGAGCAGAGGTAAGCCATTTGACCTCTCGAGCCTGCTCCGCCCGTCAATAAGTTCATGGCTGATCTGATCCGAGCCTCAACTCCACTTCCCACCTACTCCCCATAAACCTTGACTCCATTATCATTGAAACATCAGTCTATCACCACATCAAATATATTCAAAGATCCAGCCTTCACAGCTCTCTGCGGTAGATTATTCCAAAGATTCACGACCCTCTGGGAGAATAAATTCCTCCTCATTTCTGTTTTCAATGGGAGACCACTTATTCTGAAACTATGTACCCTAGTTCTAGATTCCCCCATGAGGGAAAACATGCTTTCTGCAACTAACCCGTGTCAAGCCCCCTCAGTATCTTAGACGTTCAATAAGATTACTTCTCACTCTTCTAAACTTAAAAGAGTATAAGCACAACCAGCTCAATCTTTCTTTTTATGACAACACTTCTTCTCAGGATTCAACCTTGTGCACCTTTTCTGAACTGCCTCCAATTATAGTATATCCTTCTTTAAGGAGACAAAAACTGTATGCAGTACTCGAGGTGTGGTCTTACCAAAGCCCAGGACAGTTGGATCAGGTATTCCCTACTTTTATGCTCCATCCCCTTTGCAATTAAGGCCAACGTTCCATTTGCCTTCCTGATTATTTGATCTACCTGCATACTAACGGTTTGAATTTGATGCACAAGAACCGGCAGATCATTTTGTATTACAGCATTTTGTACTAGCTCCACACATAAATAATAATTAGTTTTTTTTAATTTCCGACCAAAACCTCACATTTTGGCACGTTGTATTCCATCTTCCAAATGTTTGGCCACCGAATTAGCCTATCTATATCCTTTTGCAGATTTTTTGCACCATCGTCACAACTTGCTTTTCCAGTGATCTTTGTATCATCAGTATTTTGGCTACATTGCACTCGGTTCATTCATCCAGTCATTAATATAGATTGGAAAAAGTTCAATATCCAGCACTGCTCCTTGTGGCACTCCACTCGTTACTGTTTGCCAACCTGAAAATTACCCATTTATCGCAACTCTCTCTGTTCTGTTGTTAGCCAATCCTCTATCCATGCTAATACAAGAACATAAGAACATAAGAAAATGGAGCAGGATTAGGCAATACGTCCCCTCGATCCTGCTCTGCCATTCAATAAGATAATGGCTGATCTGATCATGGACTGAGCTCCACTTCGCTGCCCGCTCCCCATTACACCTTATCCCCTTATTGTTTAACAAAATGTCTATTTCTGACTGAAATTTATTCAATGTCCCAGATTACACAGCTCTCTTGAGGCAGCAAATTCCACAGATTTACAACCCTCTGAGAGAAGAAATTTCTCCTCTTCTCTGTTTTAAATGGGCGGCCAATTATTCTAAGATCATGCCCTCTGGTTCTCGTCTCCCCCATCAGTAGAAACATCCTCTCTGCATCCGCCTTGGCGAGCCCCCTTATAATCTAATACGTTTCAATGAAACCACCTCTCCTTCTTCTGAATGCCAATGAAAAGAGGCCCAACCTACTCAAAAGTTTCTGATAAGTAATCCCCCTCATCCCTGGAATCAACCTAGTGAATCTTCTCTGAACTGCCTCCAAAGTAAGTATATCCTTTCGTAAATACGGAAACCAGAACTGCACGCAGTGTTCCAGGTGTGGCCGCACCAATATCCTGTATAGCTGTAGCAAGTCTTCCCTGCTTTTATACTCCATCCATTTTGCAATAAATGCCAAGATACCATTGGCCTTCTTGATCACTTGCTGTACCTCCATACTAACCTTTGTGTTTCATGCACAAGTACCCCCAGGTCCCGCTGTACAATCTGTCTCCATTTAAATAATAACTTGCTCTTCATCTTTTGCTGCCGAAGTGCATGACCTCACAGTTTCCAACATTATACTCCATCTTACAAATTTTTGCCCACTCACTTAGCCTGTCTATGTTCTTTTGCAGATTTTTTCTGTCCTCCTCACACATTGCTTTTCCTCCCATTTTTGTATCGTCAGCAAACTTTACACTCAGTCCCTTATTCCAAGTGTTTAATATAGAGTGTAAATAATTGGGGTCCCAGCACTGATTCCTGTGGCATCCCACTAGTTACTGGTTGCAAACCATAGAATGAACCATTTATTCCTGCTCACTGTTTGCTGTTCGTTATCCCATCTCCTATCATGCTAATATATTACTCCCAACCCCGTGAACTCAATCAGTTGCTCACCGCAGCATTAGACTTTATTCCCGCTGAAATAATTATAGGATTCAATATATTTAAATATCGAGGAGAGGCAATGGGGACAAACCAATTCTCCCAAAGATCAATTTCTACAAACGTCATATTTGCAACAATAATCAGTAGGTCATGGTTTACAAGGGAATTTTACTTATGAGCAGATCTGTTTCATGGTCCAGGGACAGTGTCTGAATGTAAAGTAATCAATGGGTCATGCTGTGCCAGTGATTTTTTGATATGAATTTCTACTCGTGTATAATATATGTGGATTATAACATACTTTATGTTGCATATCTAAAGTGCCGGACCAGACGCATTAATTTACCCTGTTCAATGACTAGAATTAATGAAGGTTTCCAAGGAAAGTAATTGTCCCTGCTCGTTAGTAATTCCAGTTGGATGCAGTCAAAAGGTTCATACAATCTTCTTTATAATGTATATTATGTTGAAATATATATACATCATTTTTCAGATCTGCATATTGCTCAGATCAATACATCACTTCCCATCATTTAATCATTAACCCCACTGAATGTACAAAACTAAGCCATCTTAATCTCACTCCGAGAGATTGGACTGCTGGATTGAATTCACTGTGCAGACTTTTGAATAGAAGGTTGCTAAGTAATATCAGAATTTCCAAAATCCAGAAAAAGGTTCTCCCATTGTAAGCAAAACCTGTCAGGGTTTAAATATTCCTCTTTATAAGTTCAGTCTTTACAGAATCATTATGGAAATCTCCATCCTTCCGCAAAGGCAGAAACCATATAACACGAGTTCATTGCTGGGAGGGAGACGTAGTTAACGTATGCCTACAAAGGTTCAAATCTGGATCATAACGTTCAATGTTCTAGTACTGAGATCACACAGTCCAACACAAGATCTCTTTGAATATTACAGCATTAACAGTGAATCTGAATTCCAGCATGAAAGTGGACAGGTTATATTCCCGGCCATTGTTACATATCTAACTTCATTAAATCAGTGAATGTATTGATGGAATTGAAAGGGAGATACTGTATACTGACTGTTGTCTCTCAGTCCCTCCCTCTCAGCGAGATACCTTTACACTGACTGGTGTCTCTCAGTCCCTCTCCCTCAGGGACATATCTTTACACTGACTGGTGTCTCTCAGTCCACTCTCCATCAGGGAGATATCTGTACACTGATTGGTGTCTCTCAGTCCCTCTCCCTCAGGGAGATATCTGTACTTCTGACAGATGTCTCTCACTCTCTCTGTATCTCAGGGAGATATCTGTACACTGACTGGGTTCTCAATCCCTCTCCCTCACGGATATATCTGGACCCTGACTGGTGTATCCCTGTCCTTCTCCCTCAGGGAGATATATTGATACTCACTGGTCTCTCAGTGCCTCTCCCACAGCGAGATATCTGTACACTGACCGTTGTGTCTCAGTCTCTCTGTGTCTAAGGAAGATATCTGTACACAGACTGGTGTCACTCAGTATTTCCCTCTCAGGTTGGTTTCTGTGCACTGACTTGTGTCTCTCAGTCCCTCTTTTTCAGGGAGATATCCGTACACTGAATGGTATCTCTCAGTCCCTCTTCCTCAGGGTGATATATGTACACTGAATGGTGTCTCTCAGTCCCTCCCTCTCAGGAAGATATCTGTACACTGACTGGTGTCTCTCAGTCCCTCTCCCTCAGAGCCATATCTGTACACTGACTGGTGTCTCTCAGTACCTCTCTTCAGGGTTATATCAGTACACTGACTGTTGTCTCACAGTCCCTCTCCTCAGCGAGATATCTGTACACTGACTGTTGTCTCAGTCCCACTCCCTCAGAGAAATAACTGTACAGTGAGTGGTGCCCCTCAGTCCCTCACTCTCAGGATGATATCTGTACACTGACTGGTGTCTCTCAATCCCTCTCACTCATGGAGATATCTATATATTGACTTGTGTCTCTCAGTCCCTCTCTTTCCGGGAAGAATAAGTGCACTGAATGGTGTCTCTCATTACCTTTCCCTCAGGGAGATATCTATTCACTGACTGGTGTCTCTAAGTCCCTCATCCTCAGGGACATATCTGCACACTGACTGGTGTCTCTCAGTCCCTCCCTCTCAGGGCGATATCAGTAAACTGACTGGTGTCTCTCAGTCGCTCTCCCTCAGGGAGATATCTGTACTCTGACTGGCGTCTCTGAATCCCTCACGCTCATGGAGATATCTGTACACTGACTTGTGTTTCTCAGTCCCTCTCCCTCAGGGAGATATCTGTACACTGATTGTAGTCTCTCAGTCCCTCGCACTCAGGACACATCTGTACACTGAATGGTGTCTCTCAGGCCCTCTCCCTCAGGGAGATATCTGTATACAGACCGGTGTCAACAAGTCCCTCTCTCTCAGAGACATATATGGACACTTACTGGTATCTCTCAGTCCCAATCCCCCAGCGACATATCTGGACAGTGTCTGGTGTCTCTCAGTGGTCCCTCTCTGGGTGATAACTGTACAATGACTGGTGTCTCTCAGTCCCTCTCCCTCAGGGAGATATCTGTACACTGACTGGTGTATATCAGTCCCTCTCCCTCAGGCAGATATCTGTACACTGACTGCCGTCTCTCAGTCCCTCCCTCTCAGGCAGATATCTGTACACTGACTGGTGTCTCTCAGTCCCTCCCTCTCAGGGAGATATCTGTTCACTGACTGGTGTCGCTTCGTCCCTCTCCCTCAAGGAGATATCTATACACTGACTGGTTTCACTCAGTCCCTACCTCTCAGGGTGATATCTGTACACTGACTGGCGTTTCTCAGTCCCTCCCTCTAAGGGAGATATCTGTACACCGACTGGTGTCGCGCAGTCCCTCTCCATCAGGAAATTATCTGACCTCTGACTGATGTCCCTCAGTCTCTCTTTCTCTCAGGGAGATATCTGTAAACTGACTGCTCTCTCAGTCCCTCTCCCCCAGGGAAATATCTGTACACTGAATGGTGTCTCTCAGTCACTCTCTCTCAGGGACGTATCTGTACACTGACTGGTATATTTCAGTCCCACTCCCCCAGCGACATATCTATACACTGACTGGTGTCTCTCAGTCCCTCCCTCAAGGGTCATATCTGTACACTGACTGGTGCCTCTCGGTCCAGTATCGATCAGGGAGATATCTGTAAACAGACTGCTGTCGCTCATTCCCTCTCCCACAGGGAGATATATATATATATGTCCTCCGACTGATGTTTCTCAGTCTCCCTGTCTCTCACGGTGATATCTGTGATCTTACTGGTGTCTCTCATCCCTCTCCCTCAGGGTGATATCTGTACACTTACTGGAGTCTCTCTTTCCCCGTCGCTCAGGCAGTTATCTGTACACTGACTGGCGTCTCTCAGTCCCTCACTCTCAGGGAGATATCTATACACTTATTGGTTTCTCTCAGCCCCTCCCTCTCAGGGACATATCTGTACACTGACTGGTATATCTCAATCCCTCTCCCTCAGCGCCATATCTGAATACTGACTGGTGTCTCTCTGTCACCCTCCCTCAGGCAGTTACCTGTACACTGACTGGAGTCTCTCTTTCCCCGTCGCTCAGGCAGATATCTGTACACTGACTGGCATCTCTCAGTCCCTCCCTCTCAGGGAGATATCTGTTCACTGACTGGTGTCTCTTAGTCCCTCTCCCTGAGGGAGATATCTATACACTGACTGGTTTCTCTCATCTCTCTCTCTCAAGGTGATATCTGTATACTGACTGGTGTCTCTCAGTCCCTCTCCCTCAGGCAGATATCTGTGCACCGACTGGTGTGTCTCAGTCCCTCTCCCGCAGGCAGATATATGTACACTGACTGGTATCACTCAGTCCCTCTCGCTCAGGGAGATATCTGTCCTCTGACTAATGTCACTCAGTCTCTCTGTCTCTGAGGGAGATATGTGGACACTGACTGGTCACTTTGTTCTCTACCCCAGGGAATTATCTGTATACTGACTGGCGTCTCTCAGTCCCTCCCTCTCAGGGAGATATCTGTTCACTGACTGGTGTCACTCAGTCCCTCTCGCTCAGGGAAATATATGTCCTCTGACTAATGTCTCTCAGTCTCTCTGTCTCTCAGGGAGATATCTGTAAACTTATTGGTGTCTCTTAGTCCCTCTCCCTCACGGAGATATCTCGACGCCGACTGGTTTCTCTCAGTCCCTCCCTCTCAGAGTGATACCTGTACACTGACTGGTGACTCTCGTCCGGTATCGATCAGGAAGATATCTGTGCACTTACTGGTGTCTCTCAGTCCCTCTCCCTCTGGATGATATCTGTACAATGACTGGTGTATCTCAGTTTTTCTCCCGCAGGCAGATATCTGTACACTGACTGGCATCTCTTAGTCCCTCCCTCTCAGGGAGATATCTGTTCACTGACTGGTGTCGCTCAGTCCTGCTCCCTCATGGAGATATCTGTCCTCTAATTGATGTCTCTCAGTCAATCTGTCACTCATGGAGATATGTGTACACTGACAGGTCACTCATTCCTCTCCCCCAGGGAAATATCTGTACACTGACTGGCGTCTCTCAGTCCCTCCCTCTCAGGGAGATATCTATACACCGATTGGTTTCTCTCAGTCCCTACCTCTCAGGGATTTATCTGTACACTGACTGATATATCTCAGTCCCTCTCCCCCAGCTACATATCTAAACACTGACTGGTGTCTCTCAATCCTCTTCCCTCAGGCAGCTATCTGTACACTGAATGGTGTCTCTCAGTCCCTCCCTCTCAGGTTGATATCTGTACACTGACTGGTGACTCTTGTCCAGTATCGCTCAGGGAGATATCTGTGCACTTACTGGTGTCTCTCAGTCCCTCTCCCTCAGGGTGATATCTGTACACTGACTGGAGTCTCTCAGTCCCCGTCGCTCAGTCAGTTATCGGTACACTGTCTGGCGTCTCTCAGTTCCTCCCTCTCAGGGAGATATCTGTACACTGACTGATATATCTCAGTCCCTCTCCCCCAGCTACATATCTGAACACTGACAGGTGTATCTCAATCCCCTTTCCTCAGGCAGTTATCTGTACACTGACTAGTGTCTCTCAGTCCCTCCCTCTCAGGGAGATATCTGTTCACTGACTGGTGTCTCTCAGTTCCTCTCCCTGAGGGAGATATCTATACACTGACTGGTTTCTCTCATTCCCTTACTCTCAGGTTGATATCTGTAAACTGACTGGTGTCTCTTAGTCCCTCTCCATGAGGCATATATCTGTACACTGACTGGCGTCTCTCAGTCCCTCCCTCCAAGTGAGATATTTGTACACTGACTGGTGTCGCTCAGTCCCTCTCCCTCAGGGAGATATCTGTCCTCTGACTGATGTCTCTCAGTCTCTCCGTCTATCAGGGAGATATCTGTAAACTGACTGGTCACTCAGTCCCTCTCCCCCAGGGAAATATCTGTACACTGAATGGTGTCTCTCAGTCACTCTCTCTCTCAGGCATATATCTGTACACTGACTGGCGGCGCTCAGTCCCTCCCTCTCAAGGAGATATCTGTTGACTGATTGGTGTCTCTCAGCCCACTCTCCCTCCGGGAGATATCTGCACACTGACTGGTGTCGCTCTGTCCCTCTCCCACAGGGAAATATATGTCCTCTGAATGATGTCTCTTAGTCTCTCTGTCTCCCAGAAAGATATCTGTAAACTCACTTGTGTCTCTTAGTCCTTCTCACTCAGGGAGATAACTATGCACTGACAGGTTTCTCTCAGTCCCTCCCTCTCAGGGAGATATCTGTAAACTGACTTGTCACTCAGTCCCTCTCCCCCAGGGAAATATCTGTACACTGAATGGTGTCTCTCAGTCACTCTCTCTCTCAGGCATATATCTGTACACTGACTGGCGGCGCTCAGTCCCTTCCTCTAAAGGAGATATCTGTTGACTGATTGGTGTCTCTCAGCCCACTCTCCCTCCGGGTGATATCTGTACACTGACTGGTGTCGCTCTGTCCCTCTCCCACAGGGAAATATATGTCCTCTGAATGATGTCTCTCAGTCTCTCTGCCTCTCAGGGAGATATCTGTAAACTCACTGGTGTCTCTTAGTCCTTCTCTCTCAAGGAGATAACTATGCACTGATTGGTTTCTCTCAGTCCCTCCATCTCAGGTTGATATCTGTACACTGACTGGTGTCGCCCAGTCCCTCTCCCTCAGGGAGATATCTGTCCTTTGACTGATGTCTCTCAGTCTCTCTGTCTCTCAGGGAGATATGTGTACACTGACTGGTCACTCATTTCTCTCCACCAGGGAAATATCTGTAAACTGACTGGTTACTCTCAGTCCCTCCCTCTCATGTTGATATCTATACACTGACTGGGGTCTCTCAGTCCACTCTCCCTCAGGGAGATATCTGTACACTGACTGGTTCCTCTCAGTCACTCTCTCGAAGGGACATATCTATACATTGACTGGTATATCTCAGTCCCTCTCCCCCAGCGACATAACTGTACACTGACAGGTCTCTCTCTCTCCCTCCTTCTCAGGGTGATATCTGTACACTGACTGCTGTCTCTCAGTCCCTCTCCCTCAGGAAGATATCTGTACACTGACTTGCGTCTCTCTGTCCCACTCTCTCAGGGAGATATCTGATAATTGAATGGTGTCTCTCGTTCCCTCCCTCTCACGGAGATATGTGTACACTGACTGGTGTCTCGCAGTCCCTCTCTTTCAGGGAGATATCTGTACACTAACTGGTTTTCTCAGTCCCTCCCTCACATGTTGATATCTGTACACTGACTGTTGTTTCTCAGTCCCTCTCCATCAGGCATATATCTGTACACTGACTGGCGTCTCTCAGTCCATCCCTCTCAGTGAGATATCTGTACACTGACTGGTGTCGCTCAGTCCCTCTCCCTCCGGGAGATATCTGTCCTCTGACTGGTCACTCAGTCCCTCTCCCCAAGGGAAATATCTGTACACTGAATCATGTCTCTCAGTCACTCTCTCTCAGGCATATATCTGTACACTGAATGGCGACCCTCAGTCACTCCCTCTCAAGGAGATATCTGTTGACTTATTGGTGTCTCTCAGCCTAATCTCCCTCCGGGAGATAGTTGTACACTGACTGGTGTCGCTCAGTCTATCTCCCACAGGGAAATATATGTCCTCTGACTGACGTCTCTCAGTCTCTCTGTCTCTCAGGGAGATATCTGTAAACTCACTGGTGTCTCTTCGTCCCTCTCCCTCAGGGAGATATCTCTACGCCAACTGGTTTCTCTCAGTCCCTCCATCTCAGGGTGATATCTGTACACTGACTGGTGCCTCTCAGTTTTTCTCCCTCAGGCAGATATCTGTACACTGACTGGTGCGTCTCAGTCCCTCTCCCGCAGGCAGATATCTGTACACTGACTGGCATCTCTTTTTCCCTCCCTCTCAGGGAGATATCTGTTCACTGACTGGTGTCGCTCAGTCCCTCTCCCTCAGGGAGATATCTGTCCTCTGATTGATGTCTCTCAGTCTATCTGTCACTCAGGGCGATATGTGTACACTGACATGTCACTCATTCCTCTCCCCAGGGAAATATCTGTACACTGACTGGTTTCTCTCAGTCCCTCCCTCTCAGGTTGATATCTGTACACTGACTGGTGACTCTCGTCCAGTATCGCTCAGGGAGATATCTGTGCACTTACTGGTGTCTCTCAGTCCCTCTCCCTCAGTGTGATATCTGTACACTGACTGGAGTCTCTCAGTCCCCGTCGCTCAGACAGTTATCGGTACACTGACTGGCGTCTCTCAGTCCCTCCCTCTCAGGGAGATATCTATACACTGATTGGTATCTCTCAACACTGCCTCTCAGGGACATATCTTTACACTGACTGATATATCTCAGTCCCTCTCTACCAGCTACATATCTGAATACTGACTGGTGTCTCTCAGTCCCTCTCCATCAGACATATATCTGTACACTGACTGGCGTCTCTCAGTCCCTCCCTCTAAGTGAGATATTTGTACACTGACTGGTGTCGCTCAGTCCCTCTCCCTCAGGGAGATATCTGTCCTCTGACAGATGTCTCTCAGTCTCCCTGTCTCCCAGGGAGATATCTGTAAACTGTCTGGTCACTCAGTCCCTCTCCCCCAGGGAAATATCTGTACACTGAATGGTGTCTCTCAGTCACTCTCTCTCTCAGGCATATATCTGTACACTGACTGGCGGCGCTCAGTCCCTCCCTTTCTGGGAGATATCTGTTGACTGATTGGTGTCTCTCAGCCCACTCTCCCTCCGGGAGATATCTGTACACTGACTGGTGTCGCTTTGTCCGTCTCCCACAGGGAAATATATGTCCTCTGAATGATGTCTCTCAGTCTCTCTGTCTCACAGGGAGATATCTGTACACTCACTGGTGTCTCTTAGTACCTCCCTCTGAGTGAGATATCTGTACACTGACTGGTGTCTCTCAGACCCTTTCCCTCAGAGCCATATCTGTACACTGACTGGTGTCTCTCAGTACCTTTCTTCATGGTTATATCTGTACACTGACTGTTGTCTCTCAGTCCCTCTCCTCAGGGAGATATCTGTGCACTGACTGGTCTCTCAGTCCCTGTCCCTCAGGGACATATCTGTACACTGACTGTTGTCTCTCAGTCCCTCTCCCTCAGAGAAATAATTGTACACTGTGTGGTGCCCCTCAGTCCCTCACTCTCAGGATGATATCTGTACACTGACTGGTGTCTCTTAATCCCTCTCACTCAGGGAGATATCTATATACTGACTTGTGTCTCTCAGTACCTCTCTTTCCGGGAAGAATATGTGCGCTGACTGGTATCTCTCATTCCCTTTCCCTCAGCTACATACCTGTACACTGACTGGTGTCTCTCAGTTCCTCTCCCTCAGTGAGATATCTATTCACTGACTGGTGCCTCTAAGTCCCGCATCCTCAGGGACATATCTGGACACTGACTGGTGTCTCTCAGTCCCTCCCTCTCAGGGCGATATCAGTAAACTGACTTGTGTCTCTCAGTCGCTCTCTCTCATTGAGATATCTGTACTCTGACTGGCGTCTCTGAATCCCTCACGCTCATGAAGATATCTGTACACTGACTTGTGTTTCTCAGTCACTCTCCCTCAGGGAGATATCTGTACACTGATTGTAGTCTCTCAGTCCGTCGCACTCAGCACACATCTGTACACTGAATGTTGTCTCTCAGACCCTCCCTCTCAGGGAGATATCTGTTCACTGACTGGTGTCGCTCAATCCCTCTCCCTCAGGGAGATATCTGCCCGCTGACTGATGTCTCTCAGTCTCTGTCTCTCAGGGAGATATGTGTACACTGACTGGTCACTCAGTTCTCTCCCCCAGGGAAATATCTGTACACTGACTGGTTTCTCTCAGTCCCTCCCTCTCATTTTGATATCTGTACACTGACTGGTATCTCTCAGTCCTCCTCTCTCAGGGAGATATCTGTACACTGACTGGTGTCTCTCAGTCCCACTCTCTCATGGAGATATCTGATAACTGACTGGTGTCTCTCAGTCCCTCCCTCTCATGGAGATATCTGTACACTGACTGGTGTCTCTCAGTGCCACTCTCTCAGGGAGATATCTGATAACTGACAGTTGTCTCTCAGTCCCTCCCTCTCACGGAGATATCTGTACACTGACTGGCGCCTCTCTGTCCCTCCCTCTCAGGGAGATATCTGTGCAATGACTGGTGCTTTTTTGTCCCACTCTCTCAGGGAGATATCTGATAACTGACTGGTGTCTCTCAGTACCTCCCTCTCACGGAGATATATGTTCATTGACTGGTGTCTCTCAGTCCCTCCCTCTCAGGGTAATATCTGTAAACTGACTGGTGTCTCTGAGTCCTCTCCCTCAGGGAGACATCTATACACTATCTGGTTTCTCTCAGTCCCTCTCCCTCAGGGAGACATCTGTACACTGAGTGGCATCTCTCAGTTGCTCCCTCTCAGGGAGATATCTGTCCACTCACTGGCGTCTCTCAATCCCTCTCCCTGAGAGAGATATCTGTATACTGACTGGTTTATCTCCTTCCCTCTCTCTCAGGGACATATCTGTACACTCACTGGTATATCTCAGTCCCTCTCCCCCAGCGACAAAACTGTACACTGACTGGTCTCTCTCTCTCCCTCCCTCTCAGGGTGATATCTGTACACTGACTGCGGTCTCTCAGTCCCTCTCCCTAAGGCAGATATCTGTACACTGACTGGCGCCTCTCTGTCCCTCCCTCTCAGGGAGATATCTGTGCACTGACTGGTGCTTTTCTGTCCCACTCTCTCAGGGAGATATCTGATAATTGACTGGTGTTTCTCAGTCCCTCCCTCTCACGGAGATATCTGCACACTGACTTGTGTCTCGCAGTCCCTCTCTTTCAGGGACATATCTGTACACTGACTGGTATCTCTCAGTCCCCCTCCCTCAGGGAGATATCAGTACACTGACTGGTGTCTCTATATCCCAATCTCTCAGGGAGATATCTGATAACTGACTGCTGTCTCTCAGTACCTCTCTCTCACGGAGAAATCTGTTCACTGACTGGTGTCTCTCAGTCCCTCTCTCTCAGGGTAATATCTGTACACTGACTGGTTTCTCTCAGTCCCTCTTCCTCAGGGAAATATCTGTACACTGAGTGGTATCTCTCAGTTGCTCCCTCTCAGGGAGATATCTGAACAATCACTGGGGTCTCTCAATTCCTCTCCCTAAGAGAGATATCTGTATACTGACTGGTGCTTCTCGGTCCCACTCCCTCAGGGACATAGAAACATAGAACCATAGAAAATAGGTGCAGGAGTAGGCCAATCGGCCCTTCTAGCCTGCCCCGCCATTCAATGAGTTCATGGCTGAACATGCAACTTCAGTACCCCATTCCTGCTTTCTCGCCATACCCCTTGATCCCCCTAGTAGTAAGGATTACATCTAAAAGCTTTTTGAATATATTTAGTGAATTGGCCTCAACAACTTTCTGTGGTAGAGAATTCCACAGGTTCATCACTCTCTTAGTGAAGAAGTTTCTCCTCATCTCGATCCTAAATGGCTTACCCATTATCCTCAGACTGTGACCCCTGGTTCTGGACTTCCCCAACATTGGGAAATTCTTCCTGCATCTAACCTGTCTAAACCCATCAGAATTTTTAACGTTTCTATGAGGTCCCCTCTCATTCTTTTGAATTCCAGGGAATACAAGCCCAGTTGATCCTTTCTTTCTTTATAGGTCAGTCCCGCCATCCTGGGAATCAGTCTGGTGAGCCTTCGCTAAACTCCCTCAAAAGCAAGAATGTCCTTCCTCAGGTTAGGTGACCAAAACTGTACACAATACTCCAGGTGTGGCCTCACCGAGGCCCTGTACAACTGTAGCAACACCTCCCTGCCCCTGTACTCAAATTCCCTCGCTATGAAGGTCAACATGCCATTTGCTTTCTTAATCGCCTGCTGTACCTGCATGCCAACCTTCAATGACTGATGTACCATGACACCCAGGTCTCGTTGCACCTCCCCTTTTCCTAATCTGTCACCATTCAAATAATAGTCTGTCTCTCTGTTTTTACCACCAAAGAGGATAACCTTACATTATCCACATTATAATTCATCGGCAATGCATTTGCCCACTCACCGAACCTATCCAAGTCACTCTGCAGCCTCATATCATCCTCCTCACAGCTCACACTGCCACCCAATTTAGTGTCATCCGCAAATTTGGAGATACTGCATTTAATCCCCTCGTCTAAATCATTAATGTACAGTGCAAGCAGCAGGGTCACCAGCACAGAACTTTGCGATAACCCACTAGTCACTGCCTGCCATTCTGAAAAGTATCAATTTACTCCTCCTCTTTGCTTCCTGTCTGACAACCAGTTCTCAATCCATGTCAGCTCACTATCCCCAATACCATGTGCTTTAACTTTGCGCATTAATCTCTTGTTTGGGATCTTGTCGAAAGCCTCCTGAAAGTCCAAATATACCACATCAACTGGTTCTCCCTTGTCCACTCTACTGGAAACATCCTCAAACAATTCCAGTAGATTTGTCAAGCATGATTCCCCTTTCACAAATCCATGCTGACTTGGACCTATCATCTCACCTCTTTGGAAATGAGCTGCTATGATATCCTTAATAATTGATTACATCATCTTACCCATTACCGAGGTCAGGCTGACTGGTCTATAATTCCCTGTTTTCTCTCTCCCTCATTTTTTAAAAAGTGGGGTTACATTGGCTACCCTCCACTTGAAGGGAACCGATCCAGAGTCAATGGAATGTTGGAAAATGACTGTCAATGCATCCGCTATTTCCAAGGCCTCCTCCTTAAGCACTCTGGGATGCAGTCCATCAGGCCCTGGGGATTTATCGGCCTTCCATCCCAACAATTTTCCCAGACAATTTCCCTTAATAATAAGCATTTCCCTCAGTTCCTCCTCCTTACTAGACCCTCTGACACCTTTCATATCCGGAAGGTTGTTCGGGTCCTCCTTAGTGAATACCGAAACAAAGTAGTTGTTCAATTGGTCTGCCATTTCTTTGTTCGACGTTATGACTTCCCTTGATTCTGACTGCAGGGGACCTCCATTTGTCTTTACTAACCGTTTTCTCTTTACATATCTATAGAAACTTTTGCAATCCGTCTTAATGTTCCCTGCAAGCTTCCCCTCGTACTCCATTTTCTCTGCCCTAATCAAATCCTTTGTACTCCTCTGCTGAGTTCTAAATTTCTCCCAGTCTCCGGGTTCGCTGCTATTTCTGGCCAATTTGTATGCCACTTCCTTGGCTTTAAAACTATCCCTGATTTCCCTTGATAGCCACGGTTGAGTCACCCTGCCTTTTTTATTTTTACGCCAGACAGGAATGGACAATGGTTGTAGTTCATCCATGCGGTCTCTAAATGTCTGCCATTGCCCATCCACAGTCAACCCCTCAAGTATAATTCGCCAATCTATCCTAGCCAATTCACGCTTCATACCTTCAAAGTTACCCTTCTTTAAGTTCTGGACCATGGTCTCTGAATTAATTGTTTCATTTTCCATCCTAATGCAGAATTCCACCATATTATGATCACTCTTCCCCAAGGGGCCTCGCAAAACGAGATTGCTAATTAAACATATTTCATTACTCAACACCCAGTCTAAAATGGCCTCCCCCCTAGTTGGTTCCTCGACATATTGGTCGAGAAAACCATCCCTTATGCACTCCAGGAAATCCTCCTCCACCGTATTGCTTCCAGTTTGGTTAGCCCAATCTATGTGCAAATTAAAGTCACCCATTATAACTGCTGCACCCTTATTGCATGCACCCCTAATTTCCTGTTTGATACCCTCGCCAACATCACTACTACTGTTTGGAGGTCTGTATACAAATCCCAATAAGGTTGTTTTGCTCTTTGGTGTTCTGCAGCTCTACCCATATAGATTCCACATCATCCAAGCTGATGTGTTTCCTAACTATTGCATTAGTCTCCTCTTTAACCAGCAATGCTACCCCACCTCCTTTTCCTTTTATTCTATCCTTCCTGAGTGCTGAACACCCCTGAATGTTGAGTTCCCAGCCCTGATCACCCTGGAGCCACGTCTCCATAATCCCGATCTCAATATATTTGTTAACATCTATTTGCACAGTTAAATCATCCATCTTATTACGGATACTCCTTGCATTAAGTCACAAAGCCTTCAGGCTTGATTTTTAACACCCTTTATCCTTTTAGAACTTTGCTGCACAGTGGTCTTTTTTTTCTTTGCCTTGCGTTTCTCTGCTCTCCACGTTTCCTCATCTCCTTTTGCTTTTGTCTCCTTTTTGTTTCCCTCTGTCTCCCTGCATTGGTTCCCATCCCCCTGCCATATTAGTTTAAATCCTCCCCAACAGCATGAGCAAACACTCCCCCTAGGACATTGGTTCCGGTCCTGCCCAGGTGCAGACGGTCCGGATTGTACTGGTCCCATTTCCCCCAGAACCGGTTCCAATGCCCCAGGAATTTGAATCCCACCCTGCTGCACAACTGCTCAAGCCATGTATTCATCTGCGCTATCCTGCGATTTCTACTCTGACTCGCACGTGGCACTGGCAGCAATCCCGAGATTACTACTTTATAGAAACCAGAAACTGAACAACTGACCACAGTCTCACCTAGAAACCAGAAACTGACTAAATGACTACAGTCTGACCTAAAAACCACAAACTGACCAACAGACCACATTCTGTCCCAGCAAACAGTAACTGACCAACTGACCACAATCTGACCTAGAAACCATAAACTCACCAAGTGATCACAGTCTGACCGAGAAACCAGAAACTGACCAATTGACCACATTATGACCAAGAAACCAGAAACTGACCAACAGACCTCAGGTTGAAATAGGAACCAGAAACTGACCAACTGACCACAGGCTTACCTAGCAACCACAAAGTGACCAACAGGCCACATTCTGTCCCAGCAAACAGTAACAGACCAACTGACCAGAGTCTGACCTAGAAACCAAAAACTGACCAATTGACCACATTCTGAGCAAGAAACCAGAAACTGCCCTACTGACCACAGTCTGATCTAAAACCCAGAAACTGTCCAACTGACCAGAGTCTCACCTAGAAACCAGAAACTGACCAACTAACCACAGTCTGACCGTGAAACCAGAAACTGATCAACTGACCACAGTTTGACCAAGACAACATAAAACTGACCAACTGACCTCAGTCTGTCCTAGCAACCACACACTGACCAACAAGCCACATTCTGTCACAGCAGCCAGTAACTGACCACAGTCTGACCTAGAAACCAGAAACTGACCAACTGACCACAGTCTGAACTATAAACCAGAAACTGACCACATAACCTCAGTCTGAACGAGAAACCAGAAACGGAGCAACTGACCACAGTCTGAATTAGGAACCAGAAACTGAACAACTGACCACAGACTGAACTAGAAACCAGAAACTGACGAAGTGACCACAGTCTGACCTGGAAACCAGTAACTAACCAACTGACCAAAGTATTACCTACCAACCAGTGACTGACCAACGGATCACAGTCTGACCCAGAAACCAGGAACTGACCAACTGACCACAGTCTGACCTAGACAACCCGAAACTGACCAACTGACCAAAGTCTGAACTAGAAAACAGAAACTACCAACTGACCACAGTCTGACCTATAAACCGAGCAGACGAACTGACCACAGTCTAACTGAGAAACCAGAAACAGACAAACTGATCACAGTCTGAACTAGGATCCAGAAACTGACCAACTGACCACAGTCTGACCGAGAAACAAGAAAAAGACTAATTAATCACAATCTGACCGAGAAACAAGAAACTGACAAAATGTCCACAGTCTGACCAAGAAACCTGGAACTAACCAACTGACCACAGTCTGACCGAGACAACATAAAACTGTCAAACAGGCCACATTCTTACCTAGCAATCAGTATCTGACCAACTGACCACAATCTGACTTAGAAACCCGAAACTGACCAACTGACCACAGACTGACCTCGAAACCAGAAACTGTCCAACTGAACACATACTAAACTCGAAACCAGAAACTGACCAACTGACCACAGTCTGACCTAGAAACCAGAAATGGACCAACTGACCACAGTCTGACCTAGGAACCAGAAACGGATCAACTGAACACAGGTTGACCGAGGCAACATGAAACTGACCAACTGACCACAGTCTGACCTAGAAACCAGAAACTGACCAACTGACCACAGTCTGATCGAGAAACCAGAAACTGACCAACTGACCACAGTCTGATCTAGAAACCGGAAACTCACCAACTGATCACAGTCTGACCTAGAAACCCGAAACTGAACAACTGACCACACCCTGACTTAAAAACCAGAAACTGACCAACTGACCACAGTCTCACCTAAAAACCAGAAACTGACCAATTGACCACATTATGACCAAGAAACCAGAAACTGACCAACAGACCTCAGTCTGACATAGGAAACAGAAACTGAACAACTGATCACAGTCTTACCTAGCAACCACAAACTGACCAACAGGCCACATTCTGTCCCAGCAAACAGTAATAGACCAACTGACCACAGTCTGACCTAGAAACCAAAAACTGACCATTTGACCACATTCCGACCAAGAAACCAGAAACTGCCCAACTGACCGAAGTCTGACCTACAATCCAGAAACTGTCCAACTGACCACATTCTGACCGAGAAACCAGAAACTGACCAACTGACCGCAGACTGACCAAGACAACATAAAACTGACCAACTGACCTCAGTCTGACCGAGCAACCACAAACTGACCAACAAACCACATTCTGTCGCAGCAGCCAGTAACTGACCACAGTCTGACCTAGAAACCAGGAACTGACCAACTGATCACAAACTGATCTAGAAAACAGAAACTGACCAACAAACCACAGTCTGAACGAGAAACCAGAAACTGACCAACTAACCAAAGTCTGAACGAGAAACCAGAAATGGAGCAACTGACCACAGTCTGAATTAGGAACCAGAAACTGAACAACTGACCACAGACTGACCTAGAAACCAGAAACTGACGAAGTGACCACAGTCTGACCTAGGAATCAGAAACTGACGAACTGACCACAGTCTTACCTAGAAACCAGAAATTGAACGACTGAGCACAGTTTGACCAAGAAACCAGCAACTAACCAACTGATCAAAGTATTACCTAGCAACCAGTGACTGACCAACTGATCACAGTCTGACCCAGAAACCAGGAACTGACCAACTGACCACTGTCTGACCTAGAAAACCCGAAACTGACCAACTGACCAAAGTCTGACCTAGAAAATAGAAACTGACCAACTGACCGCAGTCTGACCTAGAAACCGAAACAGACCAACTGACCACAGTCTAACTGAGAAACCATAAACTGACAAACTGATCACAGTTTGAACTAGGAACCAGAAACTGACCAACTGACCACAGTCTGACCTAGAGACCAGAAAAAGACTAATTAACCACAATCTGACCGAGAAACCAGAAACTGACAAAATGTCCACAGTCTGACCCGGAAACCTGGAACTATCCCACTGACCTCAGTCTGACCGAGACAACATGAAACTGACCAACTGACCACAGTCTGGCCTAGAAACCAGAAACTGAGCAACTGACCACAATCTGACCTCGAAACCAAAAACTGACCAAATGACCACATTCTGACCCAGCAACCACAAACTGTCAAACAGGCCACATTCTTACATCGCAATCAGTATCTGACCAACTGACCACAGGCTGACGTAGAAACAGCAACTGACCAACTGACCACAATCTGACCTAGAAACCAGAAATTGACCAACTGACCACAGTCTGAACTCGAAACCAGAAACTGTCCAACTGACCACATACTAAACTCGAAACCAGAAACTGACCAAATAACCACAGTTTGACCTAGAAACCAGAAATGGACCAACTGATATAGGAACCAGAAACTGATCAACTGAACACAGGCTGACTGAGGCAACATGTAACTGACCAACTGACCACAGTCTGACCAAAAACCAGAAACTGACCAACTGACATCAATCTGACCTTGAAACCAAAAACTGACCAAATGACCACAGTATGACCTAGCAACCATAAACTCTCAAACAGGCCACATTCTGACCTAGCAACCAGTATCTGACCAACTGACCACAGTCTGATGTAGAAGCCAGCAACTGACCAACTGACCACAATCTGACCTAGAAACCCGAAACTGACCAACTGACCATATTCTTAACTGGAAACCAGAAACTGACCAACTGTCCACAATCTGGCCTAGAAAATAGAAACGGACCAACTGACCTCAGTCTGACCTAGAAACCAGAAAATAACCAACTGAAACAGTCTGACGTGGCAACCACAAACTGACCAACAGGCCACATTCAGTCGCAGCAACCAGTAACTGATTACAGTCTGACCTGGATACCAGAAACTGAACAACTGACCACAGACTGACCTAGAAACCAGAAACTGACCAAGTGACCACAGACTGACCTAGGAATCAGATACTGACTAACTGACCACAGTCTGACCTAGAAACCAGAAACTGACCAACTGACCACAGTCTGACCTAGCAACCACAAACTGACCAACAGGCCACAGTCTGTCGCAGCAACCATTAACTGACAACAGTCTGACCTAGAAACCAGATACTGACAAGCTGACATCAGTCTGACGTAGAAACCAGGAAGTGACCAACTAACCACAATCTGAACGAGAAACCAGAAACTGACCAACTGACCACAGACTGAATTAGGAACCAGAAACTGAACAACTGACCACAGACTGACCTAGAAACCAGAAACTGACCAAGTGACCGCAGACTGACCTAGGAATCAAAAACTGACAAACTGACCACAGTCTGACCTAGAAACCAGAAATTGACTAACTGAACACAGTCTGACCTAGACAACCCGAAACTGACCAACTGACCAAAGTCTTACCTAGAAAACAGAAACTGACGAACTGACTACAGTCTGAACTAGGAACCAGAAACAGACCAACTGACCCAGTCTGACTTATCAACCAGAAAAAGACGAACTAACCTCAATCTGACCGAGAAACCAGAAACAGACCAAATGTCCACAGTCTGACCCAGAAACCTCGAACTGACCAACTGACCACAGTCTGACCGAGACAACATGAAACTGACCAACTGACCACAGTCTGACCTATAAACCAGAAACTGAGCAACTGACCACAATCTGACCTCGAAACCAAAAACTGACCAAATGACCATTTTCTGACCTCGCAAACACAAATTGTCCAACTTGCCACATTCTGACCTAGCAACCAGTATCTGACCAACTGACTACAGTCTGACGTAGAAACCAGCAACTGACCAACTGACCACAATCTGAACTAGAAACCCGAAACTGACCAACTGACACAGTCTGACCTAATAACAGAAACTGTCCAATTGACCACAGTCTGATGGAGAAACCAGCAACTGACCAACTAACCACAGTCTGACCTCGAAACCAGAAACTGACCAACTGACCACAATCTGACCTCGAAACCAAAACCTGGCCAAATGACCACATTCTGACCTAGCAACCACAAATTATCAAATAGGCCATATTCTGACCTAGCAACCAATATCTGACCAACTGACCACAGTCTGATGTAGAAACCAGCAACTGAGCAAATGACCAAAATCTGACCGAGAAACCCGAAATTGACCAACTGACCACAGTCTTACCTCGAAACCAGAAACTGTCCAACTGATCACATACTTTAATCGAAACCAGAAACTGACCAACTGACCACAGTCTGACCTAGAAACCAGAAATTGACCAACTGAGCAAAGTCTGACCAAGCAACCAGCAACTAACCAACTGATCAAAGTATTACCTAGCAACCAGTGACTGACCAAATGACCAAACTCTGACCGAGAAACCCGAAACTGACCAACTGACCACAGTCTGACCTCGAAACCAGAAACTGTCCAACTGATCACATACTTTAATCAAAACTGGAAACTGACCAACTGACCACAGTCTGACCCAGAGACCAGGAAGTGACCAACTGACCACAGTCTGACCTAGACAACCCGAAACTGACCAACTGACCAATGTCTGACCAAGAAAATATAAACTGACCAACTGACCACAATTTGACCTCGAAACCAAAACCTGGCCAAATGACCACATTCTGACCTAGCAACCACAAATTATCAAACAGGCCATAGTCTGACCTAGCAACCAATATCTGACCAACTGACCACAGTCTGATGTAGAAACCAGCAACTGAGCAAATGACCAAAATCTGACCGAGAAACCCGAAATTGACCAACTGACCACAGTCTTACCTCGAAACCAGAAACTGTCCAACTGATCACATACTTTAATCGAAACCAGAAACTGACCAACTGACCACAGTCTGACCTAGAAACCAGAAATTGACCAACTGAGCAAAGTCTGACCAAGCAACCAGCAACTAACCAACTGATCAAAGTATTACCTAGCAACCAGTGACTGACCAAATGACCAAACTCTGACCGAGAAACCCGAAACTGACCAACTGACCACAGTCTGACCTCGAAACCAGAAACTGTCCAACTGATCACATACTTTAATCAAAACTGGAAACTGACCAACTGACCACAGTCTGACCCAGAGACCAGGAAGTGACCAACTGACCACAGTCTGACCTAGACAACCCGAAACTGACCAACTGACCAATGTCTGACCAAGAAAATAGAAACTGTCCAACTGACCACAGTCTGACCTCGAAACCGAAACAGACCAACTGACCACAGTCTAACTGAGAAACCAGAAACTGAACTTCTGACCTCAGTCTGACCTAATAACAGAAACTGTCCAACTGACCACAGTCTGACGTAGAAACCAGCAACTGACCAACTAACCACAGTCTGAATTCGAAACCAGAAACAGAGCAACTGACCACAATCTGACCTCGAAACCAAAACCTGGCCAAATGACCACATTCTGACCTAGCAACCACAAATTATCAAACAGGCCACATTCTGACCGAGCAACCAATATCTGACCAACTGACCACAGTCTGATGTAGAAACCAGCAACTGACATAATGACCAAAATCTGACCGAGAAACCCGAAACTGACCAACTGACCACAGTCTGACCTCGAAACCAGAAACTGTCCAACTGATCACATACTTTAATCGAAAACGGAAACTGACAAACTGACCACAGTCTGACCTAGAAACCAGAAATTGACCAACTGAGCAAAGACTGACCAAGCAACCAGCAACTAACCAACTGATCAAAGTATTACCTAGCAACCAGTGACTGACCAACTGACCAAAATCTGACCGAGAAACCCGAAACTGACCAACTGACCACAGTCTGACCTCGAAACCAGAAACTATCCAACTGATCACATACTTTAATCGAAACTGGAAACTGACCAACTGACCACAGTCTGACCCAGAGACCAGGAAGTGACCAACTGACCACAGTCTGACCTAGACAACCCGAAACTGACCAACTGACCAATGTCTGACCTAGAATATAGAAACTGTCCAACTGACCACAGTCTGACCTCGAAACCGAAACAGACCAACTGACCACAGTCTAACTGATAAACCAGAAATTGACAAACTGATCACAGTCTGAACTAGGAACCAGAAACTGACCAACTGACCACAGTCTGACCTAGAAACCAGAAAAAGACTAATTAACCACAATCTGACCGAGAAACCAGAAACTGACAAAATGTCCACAGTCTGACCCAGAAACCTGGAACTAACCAACAGACCACAGTAAGACCGAGACAACATGAAACTGACCAACTGACCACAGTCTGGCCTAGAAACCAGAAACTGAGCAACTGACCACAATCTGACCTCGAAACCAAAATCTGACCAAATGACCACATTCTGACCTAGCAACCACAAACTGTCAAACAGGCCACATTCTTACCTCGCAATCAGTATCTAACCAACTGACCACAGGCTGACGTAGAAACCAGCAACTGACCAACTGACCACAATCTGACCTAGAAACCCGAAACTGACCAACTGACCACAGTCTGAACTCGAAACCAGAAACTGTCCAACTGACCACATACTAAACTCGAAACCAGAAACTGACCAACTGACCACAGTCTGACCTAGAAACCAGAAATGGACCATCTGGCCACAGTCTGACCTAGGAACCAGAAAGTGATCAACTGAACACAGGCTGACTGAGGCAACATGAAACTGACCAACTGGCCACAGTCTGACCAAAAAGCAGAAACTGACCAACTGACCACAGTCTGATCTAGAAACCAGAAACTGACCAACTGACCGCAGTCTAACCGAGAAACCAGAAACTGACCAACTGACATCAATCTGACCTTGAAACCAAAAACTGACCAAATGACCACAGTATGACATAGCAAGCATAAACTGTCAAACAGGCCACATTCTGACCTAGCAACCAGTATCTGACCAACTGACTACAGTCTGATGTAGAAGACAGCAACTGACCAACTGACCACAATCTGACCTAGAAACCCGAAACTGACCAACTGACAATAGTCTTAACTGGAAACCAGAAACTGACCAACTATCCACAATCTGGCCTAGAAAATAGAAACGGACCAACAGGCCACATTCTGTCGCAGCAACCAGTAACTGACTACAGTCTGACCTAGAAATCAGAAACTGAACAACTGACCACAGACTGACCTAGAAACCAGAAACTGACCAAGTGACCACAGACTGACCTAGGAATCAGAAACTGACTAACTGACCACAGTCTGACCAAGAAACCAGAAACTGACCAACTGACCACAGTCTGACCTAGCAACCACAAACTGACCAACAGGCCACATTATGTCACAGCAACCAGTAACTGACTACAATCTGACCTGGAAACGAGATACTGACAAGCTGACCTCAGTCTGGCCTAGAAACCAGGAAGTGACCAACTAACCACAGTCTGAACGAGAAACCAGAAACTGACCAACTGACCACAGACTGAATTAGGAACCAGAAACTGAACAACTGACCACAGACTGACCTAGAAACCAGAAATTGACTAACTGAACACAGTCTGACCTAGACAACCCCAAACTGACCAAATGACCATTTTCTGACCTAGAAAACACAAATTGTCAAACTTGTCATATTCTGCCCTAGCAACCAGTATCTGACCAACTGACCACAGTCTGACGTAGAAACCAGCAACTGACCAACTGACCACAATCTGACCGAGAAACCCGAAACTGACCAACTGACCACAGTCTGACCTCGAAACCAGAAACTATCCAACTGAACACATTCTTAACTCGAAACCAGAAACTGACCAACTAACACAGACTGACCTAGAAACCAGTAAAGGACCAACTGACCACAGGCTGACCTAGAAACCAGAAACTGTCCAACTGACCACATTCTGACCTAGAAACCAGAAACTGACCTTTTGACCTCAGTCTGACCTAATAACAGAAACTGTCAAACTGACCACAGTCTGACATAGAAACCAGCCACTGACCAACTAACCACAGTCTGATCTCGAAACCAGAAACTGAGCAACTGACCACAATCTGACCTCGAAACTAAAACCTGGCCAAATGACCACATTCTGACCTAGCAACCACAAATTATCAAACAGGCCACATTCTGACCTAGCAACCAGTATCTGACCAACTGACCACAGTCTGATGTAGAAACCAGCAACTGACCAACTGACCAAAATCTGACCGAGAAACCCGAAACTGACCAAATGACCACAGTCTGACCTCGAAACCAGAAACTGTCCAACTGATCACATACTTTAATCGAAACCGGAAACTGACCAACTGACCACAGTCTAACCTAGAAACCAGAAATTGACCAACTGAGCACAGTCTGACCAAGCAACCAGCAATAACCAACTGATCAAAGTATTACCTAGCAACCAGTGACTGACCAACTGACCAAGATTTGACCGAGAAATCCGAAACTGACCAACTGACCAAAGTCTGAGCTCGAAACCAGAAACTGTCCAACTGATCACATACTTTAATCGAAAACGGAAACTGCCCAACTGAGCACAGTCTGACCCAGAAACCAGGAACTGACCAACTGACCACAGTCTGACCTAGACAACCCGAAACTGACCAACTGACCAAAGTCTGACCTAGAAAATAGAAACTGTCCAACTGACCACAGTCTGACCTCGAAACCGAAACAGATCAACTGACCATAGTCTAACTGAGAAACTAGAAAATGACAAACTGATCACAGTCTGAACTAGGAACCAGAAACTGACCAACTGACCACAGTCTGACCTAGAAACCAGAAAAAGACTAATTAACCACAATCTGACCGAGAAACCAGATACTGACAAAATGTCCACAGTCTGACCCAGAAACCTGGAACTAACCAACTGACCACAGTCTGACTGAGAGAACATGAAACTGAACAACTGACCACAGACTGACCTAGAAACCAGAAACTGACCAAGTGACCACAGTCTGGCTGAGAAAATAGAAATGGACCAACTGACCTCAGTCTGACCTAGAAACCAGAAACTGGCCAACTGACCACAATCTGACCTAGCAACCACAAACTGACCAACAGGCCACATTCTGTCGCAGCAAACAGTAACTGACTACAGTCTGACCTAGAAACCAGATACTGACAAGCTGACCACAGTCTGACCGAGAAACCAGGAAGTGACCAACTACCCACAGTCAGAACGAACAACCAGAAACTGACCAACAGACAACTGACTGAATTAGGAACCAGAAACTGAACAACTGACCAAAGTCTGACCTAGAAACCAGAAATTGACTAACTGAACACAGTCTGACATAGACATCCCGAAACTGACCAACTGACCAAAGTCTTACCTCGAAAACAGAAACTGACGAACTGACCACAGTCTGAACTAGGAACCAGAAACTATCCAACTGACCACAGTCTGACCTAGAAATCAGAAACTGAACAACTGACCACAGACTGACCTAGAAACCAGAAACTGACCAAGTGACCACAGACTGACCTAGCAATCAGAAACTGACTAACTGTACACAGTCTGACCTAGAAACCAGAAACTGACCAACTGACCACAGTCTGACCTAGCAACCACAAACTGACAAACAGGCCACATTCTGTCACAGCAACCAGTAACTGACTACAATCTGACCTAGAAACCAGATACTGACAAGCTGACCTCAGTCTGACCTAGAAACCAGGAAGTGACCAACTAACCACAGTCTGAACGAGAAACCAGAAACTGACCAACTGACCACAGACTGAATTAGGAACCAGAAACTGAACAGCTGACCACAGACTGACCTAGAAACCAGAAATTGACTAACTGAACACAGTCTGACCTAGACAACCCGAAACTGACCAAATGACCATTTTCTGACCTAGAAAACACAAATTGTCAAACTTGTCACATTCTGACCTAGCAACCAGTATCTGACCAACTGACCACAGTCTGACGTAGAAACCAGCAACTGACCAAATGACCAAAATCTGACCGAGAAACCCGAAACTGACCAACTGACCACAGTCTGACCTAGAAACCAGAAATTGACCAACTGAGCAAAGTCTGACCAAGCAACCAGCAACTAACCAACTGATCAAAGTATTACCTAGCAACCAGTGACTGACCAACTGACCAAAATCTGACCGAGAAACCCGAAACTGACCAACTGACCACAGTCTGACCTCGAAACCAGAAACTATCCAACTGATCACATACTTTAATCGAAACTGGAAACTGACCAACTGACCACAGTCTGACCCAGAGACCAGGAAGTGGCCAACTGACCACAGTCTGACCTAGACAACCCGAAACTGACCAACTGACCAATGTCTGACCTAGAAAATAGAAACTGTCCAACTGACCACAGTCTGACCTCGAAACCGAAACAGACCAACTGACCACAGTCTAACTGAGAAACCAGAAATTGACAAACTGATCACAGTCTGAACTAGGAACCAGAAACTGACCAACTGACCACAGTCTGACCTAGAAACCAGAAAAAGACTAATTAACCACAATCTGACCGAGAAACCAGAAACTGACAAAATGTCCACAGTCTGACCCAGAAACCTGGAACTAACCAACAGACCACAGTAAGACCGAGACAACATGAAACTGACCAACTGACCACAGTCTGGCCTAGAAACCAGAAACTGAGCAACTGACCACAATCTGACCTCGAAACCAAAAACTGACCAAATGACCACATTCTGACCTAGCAACCACAAACTATCAAACAGGCCACATTCTTACCTCGCAATCAGTATCTAACCAACTGACCACAGGCTGACGTAGAAACCAGCAACTGACCAACTGACCACAATCTGACCTAGAAACCCGAAACTGACCAACTGACCACAGTCTGAACTCGAAACCAGAAACTGTCCAACTGACCACATACTAAACTCGAAACCAGAAACTAACCAACTGACCACAGTCTGACCTAGAAACCAGAAATGGACCATCTGGCCACAGTCTGACCTAGGAACCAGAAAGTGATCAACCGAACACAGGCTGACTGAGGCAACATGAAACTGACCAACTGACCACAGTCTGACCAAAAACCAGAAACTGACCAACTGACCACAGTCTGATCTAGAAACCAGAAACTGACCAACTGACCGCAGTCTAACCGAGAAACCAGAAACTGACCAACTGACATCAATCTGACCTTGAAACCAAAAACTGACCAAATGACCACAGTATGACATAGCAAGCATAAACTGTCAAACAGGCCACATTCTGACCTAGCAACCAGTATCTGACCAACTGACTACAGTCTGATGTAGAAGACAGCAACTGACCAACTGACCACAATCTGACCTAGAAACCCGAAACTGACCAACTGACAATAGTCTTAACTGGAAACCAGAAACTGACCAACTGTCCACAATCTGGCCTAGAAAATAGAAACGGACCATTGACCTCAGTCTGACCTAGAAACCAGAAACTGACCAACTGAACACAGTCTGACCTAGCAACCACAAACTGACCAACAGGCCACATTCTGTCGCAGCAACCAGTAACTGACTACAGTCTGACCTAGAAATCAGAAACTGAACAACTGACCACAGACTGACCTAGAAACCAGAAACTGACCAAGTGATCACAGACTGACCTAGGAATCAGAAACTGACTAACTGACCACAGTCTGACCTAGAAACCAGAAACTGACCAACTTACCACAGTCTGACCTAGCAACCACAAACTGACCAACAGGCCATATTCTGTCACAGCAACCAGTAACTGACTACAATCTGACCTAGAAACCAGATACTGACAAGCTGACCTCAGTCTGACCTAGAAACCAGGAAGTGACCAACTAACCACAGTCTGAACGAGAAACCAGAAACTGACCAACTGACCACAGACTGAATTAGGAACCAGAAACTGAACAACTGACCACAGACTGACCTAGAAACCAGAAATTGACTAACTGAACACAGTCTGACCTAGACAACCCCAAACTGACCAAATGACCATTTTCTGACCTAGAAAACACAAATTGTCAAACTTGTCACATTCTGACCTAGCAACCAGTATCTGACCAACTGACCACAGTCTGACGTAGAAACCAGCAACTGACCAACTGACCACAATCTGACCGAGAAACCCGAAACTGACCAACTGACCACATTCTGACCTCGAAACCAGAAACTATCCAACTGAACACATTCTTAACTCGAAACCAGAAACTGACCAACTAGGACAGACTGACCTAGAAACCAGTAAAGGACCAACTGACCACAGGCTGACCTAGAAACCAGAAACTGTCCAACTGACCACATTCTGACCTAGAAACCAGAAACTGACCTTTTGACCTCAGTCTGACCTAATAACAGAAACTGTCAAACTGACCACAGTCTGACATAGAAACCAGCCACTGACCAACTAACCACAGTCTGATCTCGAAACCAGAAACTGAGCAACTGACCACAATCTGACCTCGAAACCAAAACCTGGCCAAATGACCACATTCTGACCTAGCAACCACAAATTATCAAACAGGCCACATTCTGACCTAGCAACCAGTATCTGACCAACTGACCACAGTCTGATGTAGAAACCAGCAACTGACCAACTGACCAAAATCTGACCGAGAAACCCGAAACTGACCAAATGACCACAGTCTGACCTCGAAACCAGAAACTGTCCAACTGATCACATACTTTAATCGAAACCGGAAACTGACCAACTGACCACAGTCTAACCTAGAAACCAGAAATTGACCAACTGAGCACAGTCTGACCAAGCAACCAGCAATAACCAACTGATCAAAGTATTACCTAGCAACCAGTGACTGACCAACTGACCAAAATTGACCGAGAAATCCGAAACTGACCAACTGACCAAAGTCTGACCTCGAAACCAGAAACTGTCCAACTGATCACATACTTTAATCGAAAACGGAAACTGACCAACTGACCACAGTCTGACCCAGAAACCAGGAACTGACCAACTGACCACAGTCTGACCTAGACAACCCGAAACTGACCAACTGACCAAAGTCTGACCTAGAAAATAGAAACTGTCCAACTGACCACAGTCTGACCTCGAAACCGAAACAGACCAACTGACCATAGTCTAACTGAGAAACTAGAAACTGACAAACTGATCACAATCTGAACTAGGAACCAGAAACTGACCAACTGACCACAGTCTGACCTAGAAACCAGAAAAAGACTAATTAACCACAATCTGACCGAGAAACCAGAAACTGACAAACTGTCCAGAGTCTGACCCAGAAACCTGGAACTAACCAACTGACCACAGTCTGACTGAGAGAACATGAAACTGACCAACTGACCACAGTCTGGCTGAGAAAATAGAAATGGACCAACTGACCTCAGACTGACCTAGAAACCAGAAACTGGCCAACTGACCACAATCTGACCTAGCAACCACAAACTGACCAACAGGCCACATTCTGTCGCAGCAAACAGTAACTGACTACAGTCTGACCTAGAAACCAGATACTGACAAGCTGACCACAGTCTGACCGAGAAACCAGGAAGTGACCAACTACCCACAGTCAGAACGAACAACCAGAAACTGACCAACAGACAACTGACTGAATTAGGAACCAGAAACTGAACAACTGACCAAAGTCTGACCTAGAAACCAGAAATTGACTAACTGAACACAGTCTGACATAGACATCCCGAAACTGACCAACTGACCAAAGTCTTACCTCGAAAACAGAAACTGACGAACTGACCACAGTCTGAACTAGGAACCAGAAACTATCCAACTGACCACAGTCTGACCTAGAAATCAGAAACTGAACAACTGACCACAGACTGACCTAGAAACCAGAAACTGACCAAGTGACCACAGACTGACCTAGGAATCAGAAACTGACTAACTGACCACAGTCTGACCTAGAAACCAGAAACTGACCAACTGACCACAGTCTGACCTAGTAACCACAAACTGACCAACAGGCCACATTCTTTCACAGCAACCAGTAACTGACTACAATCTGACCTAGAAACCAGATACTGACAAGCTGACCTCAGTCTGACCTAGAAACCAGGAAGTGACCAACTAACCACAGTCTGAACGAGAAACCAGAAACTGACCAACTGACCACAGACTGAATTAGGAACCAGAAACTGAACAACTGACTACAGACTGACCTAGAAACCTGAAATTGACTAACTGAACACAGTCTGACCTAGACAACCCCAAACTGACCAAATGACCATTTTCTGACCTAGAAAACACAAATTGTCAAACTTGTCACATTCTGACCTAGCAACCAGTATCTGACCAACTGACCACAGTCTGACGTAGAAACCAGCAACTGACCAACTGACCACAATCTGACCGAGAAACCCGAAACTGACCAACTGACCACAGTCTGACCTCGAAACCAGAAACTATCCAACTGACCACATTCTTAACTCGAAACCAGAAACTGACCAACTAACACAGACTGACCTAGAAACCAGTAAAGGACCAACTTACCACAGTCTGACCTAGAAACCAGAAACTGACCAACTGACCACATTCTGACCTAGCAACCAGAAACTGACCTTTTGACCTAAGTCTGACCTGATAACAGAAACTGTCCAACTGACCACAGTCTGATATAGAAACCAGCCACTGACCAACTAACCACAGTCTGATCTCGAAACCAGAAACTGAGCAACTGACCACAGTCTGACGTAGAAACCAGAAACTGTCCAACTGACCACATTCTTAACTCGAAACCAGAAACCTGGAACTAACCAACTGACCACAGTCTGACTGAGACAATATTAAACTGACCAACTGACCACAGTCTGGCTGAGAAAATAGAAATGGACCAACTGACCTCAGTCTGACCTAGAAACCAGAAACTGACCAACTGACCACAATCTGACCTAGCAACCACAAACTGACCAAGAGGCCACATTCTGTCGCAGCAAAGAGTAACTGACTACAGTCTGAACTAGAAACCAGATACTGACAAGCTGACCACAGTCTGACCGAGAAACCAGGAAGTGACCAACTACCCACAGTCAGAACGAACAACCAGAAACTGACCAACAGACAACAGACTGAATTAGGAACCAGAAACTGAACAACTGACCACAGTCTGACCTAGAAACCAGAAATTGACTAACTGAACACAGTCTGACATAGACATCCCGAAACTGACCAACTGACCAAAGTCTTACCTCGAAAACCGAAACTGACGAACTGACCACAGTCTGAACTAGGAACCAGAAACTGTCCAACTGACCACAGTCTGACCTATAAACCAGAAAAAGACTAACTAACCACAATCTGATCGAGAAACCGGAAACTGACCAAATGTCCACAGTCTGACCCAGAAACCTGGAACTGACCAACTGACCACAGTCTGACCGAGACAACATGAAACTGACAAACTGACCACAGTCTGACCTAGTAACCAGAAACTGAGCAACTGACCACAGTCTGACGGAGAAAGCAGCAACTGACCAACTAACCACAATCTGACCTAGAAACCCGAAACTGACCAACTTACCACAGTCTGACCTCGAAACCAGAAACTGTCCAACTGACCACATTCTTAACTAGAAACCAGTAAAGGACCAACTGACCACAGTCTGACCAAGAAACCAGAACAGACCAACTGACCACATTCTGACCTAGAAACCAGAAACTGACCATCTCACCTCAGTCTGACCTAATCACAGAAACTGTCCAAATGACTACAATCTGACGTTGAAACCAGCAACTGACCAACTAACAACAGTCTGACCTCGAAACCAGAAACTGACCAACTGACCACAATCTGACCTCGAAACCAAAACCTGGCCAAATGACCACATTCTGACCTAGCAACCACAAATTATCAAACAGGCCATATTCTGACCTAGCAACCAGTATCTGACCAACTGACCACAGTCTGATTTAGAAACCAGTTACTGACCAACTGACCAAAATCTGACCGAGAAACCCGAAACTGACCAACTGACCACATTCTGACCTAGAAACCAGAAACTTACTATCTGACCTCAGTCTGACCTAAAAACAGAAATTGACCAACTGACCACAGTCTGACCAACAAACCAGAAATTGACCAATGGACCAAAGTCTGACCGAGAAACCCGAAAGTGACCAACTGACCACTGTCTGACCTCGAAACCAGAAACTGTCCAACTGACCAAATACTTAAATCGAAACCAGAAACTGACCAACTGAATACAGTCTAACCTAGAAACCAGAAATGGACCAACTGACCATATTCTTAACACGAAACCAGAAACTGACCAACTGTCCACAATCTGGCCTAGAAAATAGAAACGGACCAACTGACCTCAGTCTGACCGAGAAACCAGAAACTGACGAACTGACCAAAGTCTGACCGAGAAACCCGAAACTGACCAACTGACCACTGTCTGACCTCGAAACCAGAAACTGTCCAACTGACCAAATACTTAAATCGAAACCAGAAACTGACCAACTGAATACAGTCTGACCTAGAAACCAGAAATGGACCAACTGACCATATTCTTAATACGAAACCAGAAACTGACCGTCTGTCCACAGTCTGACCTAGAAGCCAAAACCTGCAAACTGAACTCATACTGATCTAGCAACCAGTGACTGAACAAATGATCACAGTCTGACCCAGCAACCAGGAACTGACCAACTGACCACAGTCTGACCTATACAACCCGAAACTGACCAACTGACCAAAGTCTGACCGAGGAAACAGAAACTGACCAACTGACCACAGTCTAACTGAGAAACCATAAACTGACAATCTGATCACAGTCTGAACTAGGAACCAGAAACTGACCAACTGACCACAGTCTGACCTAGAATCCATAAAAAGTCTAATTAACCACAATCTGACCGAGAAACCTGAAACTGACAAAATGTCCACAGTCTGACCCAGAAACCTGGAACTAACAACTGACCACAGTCTGACCGAGACAACATGAAACTGACCAACTGACCACAGTCTGGCCTAATAAACCAGAAACTGAGCAACTAACCACAATCTGACCTCAAAACCAAAAACTGATCAAATGATCACATTCTGACCGAGCAACCACAAACTGTCAAACAGGCCACATTCTTGCCTTGCAATCAATATCTGACCAACTGACCACAGACTGACGAAGAAACGAGCAACTGGCCAACTGACCACAATCTGACGTAGAAACCTGAAACTGACCAACTGACCACAGTCTGACCTCGAAACAAGAAACTGTTCAACTGACCACATACTAAACTCGAAATCAGAAACTGACCAACTGACCACAGTCTGACCTACAAACCAGAAATGGACCAACTGACCACAGTCTGACCTAGGAACCAGAAACTGATCAACTGAACACAGGCTGACCGAGGCAACATGAAACTGACCAACTGACCACAGTCTGAACTAGAAACCAGAAACTGACCAACTGACCACAGTCTGACCTAGAAACCAGAAACTCACCAACTGACCACAGTCTGACCTAGAAACCAGAAACTCACCAACTGATCACAGTCTGACCTAGAAACCAGAAACTGACCAACTGACCACAGTCTGACCTAAAAACCAGAAACTGACCAACTGACCACAGTCTCACATAAAAACCAGAAACTGACCAATTGACCACATTATGACCAAGAAACCAGAAACTGACTAACAGACCTCAGTCTGACATAGGAACCAGAAACTGACCAACTGACCGCAGTCTTACCTAGCAACCACAAACTGACCAACAGGCCACAATCTGTCCCAGCAAACATTAACAGACGAACTGACCACAGTGTGACCTGGAAACCAAAAACTGACCAATTGACCACATTCTGACCAAGAAACCAGAAACTGCCCAACTGACCACAGTCTGACCTAAAAACCAGAAACTGTCCAACTGACCAGAGTCTCAACTAGAAACCATAAAATGACCATCTAACCACAGTATGACCGAGACAACATGAAACTGACCAACTGACCTCAGTCTGACCTAGCAAGCACAAATTGACCAACAAGCCACATTCTGTCGCAGCAGCCAGTAACTGACCACCGTCTGACCTAGAAACCAGGAACTTACCAACTGATCACAAACTGATCTAGAAACCAGAAACTGACCAACAAACCACAGTCTGAACGAGAAACCAGAAACGGAGCAACGGACCACAGTCTGAATTAGGAACCAGAAACTGAACAACTGACCACAGATTGACCTAGAAACCAGAAATTGACCAACTGAGCACAGTCTGACGTAGAAACCAGCAACTAACCAATTGACCAAAGTATTACCTAGCAACCAGTGACTGACCATCTGATCACAGTCTGACACAGAAACCAGGAACTGACCAACTGACCACAGTCTGACCTAGAAAACAGAAACTGACCAACTGACCACAGTCTGACCTAGAAACCAGAAACTCACCAACTGACCACAGTCTGATCTAGAAACCAGAAACTCACCAACTGATCACAGTCTGACCTAGAAACCAGAAACTGTCCAACTGACCACAGTCTGACCTAAAAACCAGAAACTGACCAACTGACCACAGTCTCACATAAAAACCAGAAACTGACCAATTGACCACATTATGACCAAGAAACCAGAAACTGACTAACAGACCTCAGTCTGACATAGGAACCAGAAACTGACCAACTGACCGCAGTCTTACCTAGCAACCACAAACTGACCAACAGGCCACAATCTGTCCCAGCAAACATTAACAGACGAACTGACCACAGTCTGACCTGGAAACCAAAAACTGACCAATTGACCACATTCTGACCAAGAAACCAGAAACTGCCCAACTGACCACAGTCTGACCTAAAAACCAGAAACTGTCCAACTGACCAGAGTCTCAACTAGAAACCAGAAACTGACCATCTAACCACAGTATGACCGAGACAACATAAAACTGACCAACTGACCTCAGTCTGTCCTAGCAAGCACAAATTGACCAACAAGCCACATTCTGTCGCAGCAGCCAGTAACTGACCACAGTCTGACCTAGAAACCAGGAACTGACCAACTGATCACAAACTGATCTAGAAACCAGAAACTGACCAACAAACCACAGTCTGAACGAGAAACCAGAAACGGAGCAACGGACCACAGTCTGAATTAGGAACCAGAAACTGAACAACTGACCACAGACTGACCTAGAAACCAGAAATTGACCAACTGAGCACAGTCTGACGTAGAAACCAGCAACTAACCAATTGACCAAAGTATTACCTAGCAACCAGTGACTGACCAACTGATCACAGTCTGACCCAGAAACCAGGAACTGACCAACTGACCACAGTCTGACCTAGAAAACAGAAACTGACCAACTGACAACAGTCTGACTTAGAAACCGAAACAGACCAACTGACCACAGTCTAACTGAGAAACCAGAAATTGACAAACTGATCACAGTCTGACCTCGAAACCAGAAACTGTTCAACTGACCACATACTAAACTCGAAATCAGAAACTGACCAACTGACCACAGTCTGACCTATAAACCAGAAACTGACCAACTGACCACAGTCTGACATAGAAACCAGAAACTGACCAACTGACCACAGTCTGACCTAGAAACCAGAAACTCACCAACTGATCACAGTCTGACCTAGACACTAGAAACTGACCAACTGACCACAGTCTGACCTAAAAACCAGAAACTGACCAACTGACCACAGTCTCACATAAAAACCAGAAACTGACCAATTGGCCAATTATGACCAAGAAACCAGAAACTGACCAACAGACCTCAGTCTGACATAGGAACCAGAAACTGACCAACTGACCGCAGTCTTACCTAGCAACCACATACTGACCAACAGGCCACAATCTGTCCCAGCAAACAGTAACAGACGAACTGACCACAGTCTGACCTGGAAACCAAAAACTGACCAATTGACCACATTCTGACCAAGAAACCAGAAACTGCCCAACTGACCACAGTCTGACCTAAAAACCAGAAACTGTCCAACTGACCAGAGTCTCAACTAGAAACCAGAAACTGACCAACTAACCACAGTATGACCGAGACAACATAAAACTGACCAACTGACCTCAGTCTGACCTAGCAACCACAAATTGACCAACAAGCCACATTCTGACGCAGCAGCCGGTAACTGACCACAGTCTGACCTAGAAAGCAGGAACTGACCAACTGATCACAAACTGATCTGGAAACCAGAAACTGACCAACAAACCACAGTCTGAACGAGAAACCAGAAACGAAGCAACTGACCACAGTCTGAATTAGGAACCAGAAACTGAACAACTGACCACAGACTGACCTAGAAACCAGAAACTGACGAAGTGACCATAGACTGACCTAGGAATCAGAAACTGACGAACTGACCACAGTCTGACCTAGAAACCAGAAATTGACCAACTGAGCACAGTCTGGCCTAGAAACCAGCAACTAACAAATTGACCAAAGTATTACCTAGCAACCAGTGACTGACCAACTGATCACAGTCTGACCCAGAAACCAGGAACTGACCAACTGACCACAGTCTGACCTAGAAAACAGAAACTGACCAACTGACCACAGTCTGACCTAGAAACCGAAACAGACCAACTGACCACAGTCTAACTGAGAAACCAGAAACTGACAAACTGATCACAATCTGAACTTGGAACCAGAAACTGACCAACTGAACACAGTCTGACCGAGGCAACATGAAACTGACCAACTGACCACAGTCTGACCTGGAAACCAGAAACTGACCAACTGACCACAGTCTGATCTAGAAACCAGAAACTGTCCAACTGTCCACAATCTGAACGAGACAACGTGAAACATAACTACTGACCACAGTCTGACCGAGAAACCAGAAACTGAGCAACTGACCACAGTCTGACCTACAAACATGATACTGACCAACTGACCACAGTCTGAGCTAGAAACCGTAATTGACCAACTGATCACAGTCTGAATTATGAACCAGAAACTGACCAACTGACTTCAGTTTAACCTAGAAACCAGAAACTGACCAATTGACCAGAATCTGACCGAGACAACCAGAAACTGACCAACTGTCTACAGTCTGACCGAGACAGCCCGAAACTGACCAACTCACCACATTCTGATCGTGAAAACAGGAACTGATCAACTGGCCACAGTCTGACCTAGAAACCAGAAACTGACCAACTAACCACAGTCTGATCTAGAAGCCAGAAACTGTCCAACTGACCACAATCTGAACGAGACAATCCGAAACTGACCAACTGACCACAGTCTGACCGACAAAACCTAAACTGACCAACTGACCACAGTCGGACCGAGAAAACAGAAACTGACCAACTGACCACTCTGAGGCCTAGAAACCAGAAGCTGACCAACTGACCACAGTCTGATTTAGAAAACAGAAACTGACCAACAGAACACAGTCTGACCGAGGCAACATGAAAGTGACCAACTGACCACAGTCTGACCTGGAAACCAGAAACTGACCAACTGACCAGAGTCTGACCTCGAAACCAGAAATTGAACAACTGACCACAGTCTGATCTAGAAAGCATAAACTGACCAAATGACCACAGTCTAACATAGAAACCAGAAACTGCCCAACTGACCAGAGTCTGACCGAGACAACCAGAAACTGACCAAATGTCCACAGTCTGACCGAGACAGCCCGAAACTGACCAACTCACCACATTCTGACTGTGAAAACAGGAACTGATCAACTGACCACAGTCTGACCTAGAACCCAGAAACTGACCAACTGAACACAGTCTGACCGAGCAACCAGAAACTGACCAACTGACCACAGTCTTATCTCGAAACCAGAAACTGTCCAACTAACCACAATCTGACCGAGACAATCCGAAACTGACGAACTGAACACAGTCTGAGCTAGAAACCAGAAACTGATCAACTGACCACAGTCCGATCTAGAAAACAGAAACTGACCAACTGACCACAGTCTGATCTAGCAAGCAAAAACTGACAAACTGAACACAGTCTGACCTCGAAACCAGAAACTGACCAACTGACCACAGTCTGACCGAGAAAACAGAAACTGACCAACTGAACACAGTCTGAACTAGAAACCAGAAACTGACCAATTGACCACAGTCTGACCAAAGAAAACGAAACTGGCCAACTGACCACAGACTGACCTAGAAACCAGAAACTGACCAACTGACCACAGTCTGATTTGGAAACCAAAAACTGACCAACTGAACACTGTCTGACCAAGGCAACATGAAACTCACTAACTGACCACAGTCTGACCTAGACACCAGAAAATAACCAACTCACCACAGCCTGATCTAGAAACCAGAAACTGTCCAACTGACCACAATCTGAACGAGACAATCCGAAACAGACCAACTGACCACAGTTTGACCGAGAAACCAGAAACTGATCAACTGATCACAGTCTGATTTAGAAAGCATAAACTGACCAACTGACCACAGTCTGACCTAGGAACCAGAAACTGACCAACTGACCAAAATCTGACTGAGGCAACGCGAAACATAGCAACTAACCACAGTGTGACCTAGAAACGAGAAACTGAGCAACTGACCACAATCTGACCTAGAAACCTGATACTGACCAACTGACCACAGTCTGACCTAGAAAACAGAAACTGACCAACTGACCAGAGTCTGACCGAGAAAACCAGAAACTGACCAACTGACCACAGTCTGACCGAGACAACCCGAAACTGAACAACTGACCACAGTCTGACCGAGAAACCAGAACTGACGGAACTGACCACAGTCTGATCAAGTAACCAGCAACTGACCAATTGATCTCAGGATGACCTCGCAACCAAAAATTAACAAACTGAACAGAGACGGATCTAGCAACCGGCAACTTACCAACTGACCACAGTCTGACCGAGACAACCTGAAACTGACCAACTGACCACATTCTTACCAAGACAACCAGAAACTGAGAAACTGACCACAGTCTGACTTGTATAGCAGAAATTCACAAACTGACCACAGTCTGATCTAGCAACCAGAAACTGACCAACTGACCACAGTGTGACCGAGACAACCGGAAACTGACCAAATTGCCACAGTCTGACCTAGAAACCAGAAATAACAAACTGTCCAGAGAAACAGAACTAGACAACCAGAAACAGACAAACTGACCATAGTCTGACCTAGAAACCAGAAACTGACCAGCTGACCACAGTCTGACCACAGTCTGACCGAGAAACCAGAAACTGACCAATTGAACACAGTCTGATCAAGAAACCAGCAAATAACCAATTGACCACAGATTGAAATAGAATCCAGAAATTAACAAACTGAACACAGACTGATCTAACAATCAGCAACTGACCAACTGAGCGCAGGTGACCTTGCATCTAAAAAACAACCAATTGCCCAAAGCCTGACCTAGAACCAGCACCTAACCAACAGACCACAGTCTGAAATAGAACCAGCAAATGACCAACTTCCCACAGTCTGAGCTAGGAACCAGAAACTGTCCAACTGAGCACAGTCTGACCTTGGAACCAGAAACTGACCAACTGAGCACAGTCTAACCAAGCAACCAGTAACTGACACAGTCTGACCTAGACACCAGATACTGACCAACTTACCACATTCCGGCCTAGGAACCCGAAACTGACCAAATGACCAAAGTCTGACTGAGACAACCCGAAACTGACCAACCGACCACAGTCTGACGTAGAAACCAGAAAGTGATAAACTGACCACAGGCTGACCTTGAAATCAGAAACTGATCTACTGACCACAGACTGATCGAGCAACAAGCAAATGACCAACTGACCACAGGATGACATAGCAACCAAAAAGTAAAAAAACTGACCAGAGTAACAGACCTAGACAACCAGAAACTGACCAACTGACCACAGTCTGACCGAGAAACCAGAAACTGACCTACTAACCACTGTCTGACCACAGTCTGACCTAGAAACCAGAAACTGAACAACTGACCACAGTCTGACATCGAAACAAGAAACTCACCAAAATACCTGTCTGACCTATCAACCACAAACTATACAACGGGCCACATTCTGACCTAGCGACCAGTATCTGACCAACTGACCAAAGTCTGACATAGAAACCAGCAATTGACCAACTGACCACAGTCTGACAAAGAAACCAGACACTGACCAACTGACCACAGTCTGACCTAGAAACCAGAAATTGACCAACTGACCACAGTCTGACCTCGAAAACCGAAACTAACCAACTGACCACAGTCTGACCTCGAAACCAGAAATGAAAGCACTGACCACATTCTTAACTCGAAACCAGAAACTGACGAACTGACCACAGTCTGACCTAGAAACCAGAAACTGACCATCTGACCTCAGTCTGACCTAAAAACAGAAACTGACCAACTGACCACAGTCTGACCTAGAAACCAGAAATTGACCAACGGACCACAGTCTGACCTAGAAACCAGAAACTGACCAACTGACCGGAGTCTGACCTTGGAATCAGAAACTGACCAACTGACGACAGTCTGACCTCGGAACCAGAAACTGACCAACTGACCACAATCTGACTGAGGCAACATGAAACTGACCAACTGACCACAGTCTGACCTAGAAACCAGAAACTGTCCAACTGACCACAGTTTGATCTAGAAAACAGAAACTGACCAACTGACCACAGTCTGATCTAGCAACCAGAAACTGACCAACTGACCACAGGCTGACCTCGCAACAAGCAACTGACCGACTGACCACAGAATGACCTAGCAACCAAAATACTAAAATACTGACCAGAGAAACAGACCTAGACAACCAGAAACTGACCAACTGACCACAGTCTGACCGAGAAACAAGAAACTGACCAACTGACCACAGTCTGACCATAGTCTGACCTAGAAACCAGAAACTGACCAACTGCCCAAAGCCTGACCGAGACAACATGAAACTGTCCAACTGACCAAGACAACACGAAACTGACCAAATGACCACAGTCTGACCAAGAAACCAGAAACTGAGCAACTGACCACAATCTGACCTCGAAACAAGAATCTGACCAAATAACCACAGTCTGACCTAGCAATCACAAAATGTCCAACAGGCCACATTCTGATCTAGCAACCAGTATGTGACTAACTGAGCACATTCTGACGTTGAAACCAGCAATTGACCAACTGAACACAGTCTGACCTAGAAACCAGAAACTGACCAACTGACCACAGTCTAACCTCGAAACCAGTAACTGACCAGCTGAAAACATTCTTAATTCGAAACCAGTAACTGACAAACTGACCACATTCTGACCTAGCAACCAAAAACTGACCACCTGTCCTCAGTCTGACATAAAAACAGAAACTGACCAACTGACCACACTCTGACCTAGAAACCAGAAACTGACCAAGGGACCACATTCTGACATAGGAAGCAGAAACTGTCCAACTGAGCACAGTCTGACCCAGAAACCTGAAACTGACCAACTGACACAGTCTGACCTAGACACCAGAAACTGACCAACTGACCACATTCCGGCCTAGGAACCCGAAACAGACCAAATGACCAAAGTCTGACTGAGACAACCCGAAACTGACCAACTGACCACAGTCTGACCTAGCAACCACAAACTGTCCAACAGGCAACATTCTGAACTTGCGACCATTATCTGACCAACTGACCAAAGTCTGAAATAGAAACCAGCAATTGACCAACTGACCACAGTCTGACCAAAAAACTGAAAATGACCAACTGACCACAGTCTGACCTAGAAAGCAGAAATTGACCAACTGACCACAGTCTGACCTCGAAACCCAAAACTGAACAACTGACCATAGTCTGACCTCGAAACCAGAAAGTGACCAACTGAAAACATTCTTAACTCGAAACCAGAAACTGACCAACTGATCACATTCTGACCTAGAAACCAGAAACTGACCGTCTGACCTCAGTCTCGAAACCAGAAACTGACGAACTGACCACAGTCTGACCTCGGAACCAGAAACTGACCAACGGACCACAGTCAGACCTAGAAAACAGAAATTGACCAACGGACCACAATCTGACCTAGAAACCAGAAACTGACCAACTGACCACAGTCTGACCTTGGAACCAGAAACTGACCAACTGACCACAATCTGACCGTGGCAACATGAAACTGACCAACTGACCACAGTCTGACCTAGAAACCAGAAACTGTCCAACTGAACACAGTCTGATCTAGAAACCAGAAACTGACCAACTGACCACAGTCTGACCTAGAAACCAGAAAAAGACTAATTAACCACAATCTGACCGAGAAACCAGAAACTGACAAAATGTCCACAGTCTGACCCAGAAACCTGGAACTAACCAACAGACCACAGTAAGACCGAGACAACATGAAACTGACCAACTGACCACAGTCTGGCCTAGAAACCAGAAACTGAGCAACTGACCACAATCTGACCTCGAAACCAAATACTGACCAAATGACCACATTCTGACCTAGCAACCACAAACTGTCAAACAGGCCACATTCTTACCTCGCAATCAGTATCTAATCAACTGACCACAGGCTGACGTAGAAACCAGCAACTGACCAACTGACCACAATCTGACCTAGAAACCCGAAACTGAACAACTGACCACAGTCTGAACTCGAAACCAGAAACTGTCCAACTGACCACATACTAAACTCGAAACCAGAAACTGACCAACTGACCACAGTCTGACCTAGAAACCAGAAATGGACCATCTGGCCACAGTCTGACCTAGGAACCAGAAAGTGATCAACCGAACACAGGCTGACTGAGGCAACATGAAACTGACCAACTGACCACAGTCTGACCAAAAACCAGAAACTGACCAACTGACCACAGTCTGATCTAGAAACCAGAAACTGACCAACTGACCGCAGTCTAACCGAGAAACCAGAAACTGACCAACTGACATCAATCTGACCTTGAAACCAAAAACTGACCAAATGACCACAATATGACATAGCAAGCATAAACTGTCAAACAGGCCACATTCTGACCTAGCAACCAGTATCTGACCAACTGACTACAGTCTGATGTAGAAGACAGCAACTGACCAACTGACCACAATCTGACCTAGAAACCCGAAACTGACCAACTGACAATAGTCTTAACTGGAAACCAGAAACTGACCAACTGTCCACAATCTGGCCTAGAAAATAGAAACGGACCATTGACCTCAGTCTGACCTAGCAACCACAAACTGACCAACAGGCCACATTCTGTCGCAGCAACCAGTAACTGACTACAGTCTGACCTAGAAATCAGAAACTGAACAACTGACCACAGACTGACCTAGAAACCAGAAACTGACCAAGTGATCACAGACTGACCTAGGAATCAGAAACTGACTAACTGACCACAGTCTGACCTAGAAACCAGAAACTGACCAACTTACCACAGTCTGACCTAGCAACCACAAACTGACCAACAGGCCATATTCTGTCACAGCAACCAGTAACTGACTACAATCTGACCTAGAAACCAGATACTGACAAGCTGACCTCAGTCTGACCTAGAAACCAGGAAGTGACCAACTAACCACAGTCTGAACGAGAAACCAGAAACTGACCAACTGACCACAGACTGAATTAGGAACCAGAAAGTGAACAACTGACCACAGACTGACCTAGAAACCAGAAATTGACTAACTGAACACAGTCTGACCTAGACAACCCCAAACTGACCAAATGACCATTTTCTGACCTAGAAAACACAAATTGTCAAACTTGTCACATTCTGACCTAGCAACCAGTATCTGATCAACTGACCACAGTCTGACGTAGAAACCAGCAACTGACCAACTGACCACAATCTGACCGAGAAACCCGAAACTGACCAACTGACCACATTCTGACCTCGAAACCAGAAACTATCCAACTGAACACATTCTTAACTCGAAACCAGAAACTGACCAACTAGGACAGACTGACCTAGAAACCAGTAAAGGACCAACTGACCACAGGCTGACCTAGAAACCAGAAACTGTCCAACTGACCACATTCTGACCTAGAAACCAGAAACTGACCTTTTGACCTCAGTCTGACCTAATAACAGAAACTGTCAAACTGACCACAGTCTGACATAGAAACCAGCCACTGACCAACTAACCACAGTCTGATCTCGAAACCAGAAACTGAGCAACTGACCACAATCTGACCTCGAAACCAAAACCTGGCCAAATGACCACATTCTGACCTAGCAACCACAAATTATCAAACAGGCCACATTCTGACCTAGCAACCAGTATCTGACCAACTGACCACAGTCTAATGTAGAAACCAGCAACTGACCAACTGACCAAAATCTGACCGAGAAACCCGAAACTGACCAAATGACCACAGTCTGACCTCGAAACCAGAAACTGTCCAACTGATCACATACTTTAATCGAAACCGGAAACTGACCAACTGACCACAGTCTAACCTAGAAACCAGAAATTGACCAACTGAGCACAGTCTGACCAAGCAACCAGCAATAACCAACTGATCAAAGTATTACCTAGCAACCAGTGACTGACCAACTGACCAAAATTGACCGAGAAATCCGAAACTGACCAACTGACCAAAGTCTGACCTCGAAACCAGAAACTGTCCAACTGATCACATACTTTAATCGAAAACGGAAACTGACCAACTGACCACAGTCTGACCCAGAAACCAGGAACTGACCAACTGACCACAGTCTGACCTAGACAACCCGAAACTGACCAACTGACCAAAGTCTGACCTAGAAAATAGAAACTGTCCAACTGACCACAGTCTGACCTCGAAACCGAAACAGACCAACTGACCATAGTCTAACTGAGAAACTAGAAACTGACAAACTGATCACAGTCTGAACTAGGAACCAGAAACTGACCAACTGACCACAGTCTGACCTAGAAACCAGAAAAAGACTAATTAACCACAATCTGACCGAGAATCCAGAAACTGACAAACTGTCCAGAGTCTGACCCAGAAACCTGGAACTAACCAACTGACCACAGTCTGACTGAGAGAACATGAAACTGACCAACTGACCACAGTCTGGCTGAGAAAATAGAAATGGACCAACTGACCTCAGTCTGACCTAGAAACCAGAAACTGGCCAACTGACCACAATCTGACCTAGCAACCACAAACTGACCAACAGGCCACATTCTGTCGCAGCAAACAGTAACTGATACAGTCTGACCTAGAAACCAGATACTGACAAGCTGACCACAGTCTGACCGAGAAACCAGGAAGTGACCAACTACCCACAGTCAGAACGAACAACCAGAAACTGACCAACAGACAACTGACTGAATTAGGAACCAGAAACTGAACAACTGACCAAAGTCTGACCTAGAAACCAGAAATTGACTAACTGAACACAGTCTGACATAGACATCCCGAAACTGACCAACTGACCAAAGTCTTACCTCGAAAACGAAAACTGACGAACTGACCACAGTCTGAACTAGGAACCAGAAACTATCCAACTGACCACAGTCTGACCTATAAATCAGAAACTGAACAACTGACCACAGACTGACCTAGAAACCAGAAACTGACCAAGTGACCACAGACTGACCTAGGAATCAGAAACTGACTAACTGACCACAGTCTGACCTAGAAACCAGAAACTGACCAACTGACCACAGTCTGACCTAGCAACCACAAACTGACCAACAGGCCACATTCTGTCACAGCAACCAGTAACTGACTACAATCTGAGCTAGAAACCAGATACTGACAAGCTGACCTCAGTCTGACCTAGAAACCAGGAAGTGACCAACTAACCACAGTCTGAACGAGAAACCAGAAACTGACCAACTGACCACAGACTGAATTAGGAACCAGAAACTGAACAACTGACCACAGACTGACCTAGAAACCAGAAATTGACTAACTGAACACAGTCTGACCTAGACAACCCCAAACTGACCAAATGACCATTTTCTGACCTAGAAAACACAAATTGTCAAACTTGTCACATTCTGACCTAGCAACCAGTATCTGACCAACTGACCACAGTCTGACGTAGAAACCAGCAACTGACCAACTGACCACAATCTGACCGAGAAACCCGAAACTGACCAACTGACCACAGTCTGACCTCGAAACCAGAAACTATCCAACTGACCACATTCTTAACTCGAAACCAGAAACTGACCAACTAACACAGACTGACCTAGAAACCAGTAAAGGACCAACTTACCACAGTCTGACCTAGAAACCAGAAACTGACCAACTGACCAGATTCTGACCTAGCAACCAGAAACTGACCTTTTGACCTCAGTCTGACCTGATAACAGAAACTGTCCAACTGACCACAGTCTGATATAGAAACCAGCCACTGACCAACTAACCACAGTCTGATCTCGAAACCAGAAACTGAGCAACTGACCACAGTCTGACGTAGAAACCAGAAACTGTCCAACTGACCACATTCTTAACTCGAAACCAGAAACCTGGAACTAACCAACTGACCACAGTCTGACTGAGACAACATGAAACTGACCAAGTGACCACAGTCTGGCTGAGAAAATAGAAATGGACCAACTGACCTCAGTCTGACCTAGAAACCAGAAACTGACCAACTGACCACAATCTGACCTAGCAGCCACAAACTGACCAACAGGCCACATTCTGTCGCAGCTAACAGTAACTGACTACAGTCTGAACTAGAAACCAGATACTGACAAGCTGACCACAGTCTGACCGAGAAACCAGGAAGTGACCAACTACCCACAGTCAGAACGAACAACCAGAAACTGACCAACAGACAACAGACTGAATTAGGAACCAGAAACTGAACAACTGACCAAAGTCTGACCTAGAAACCAGAAATTGACTAAATGAACACAGTCTGACATAGACATCCCGAAACTGACCAACTGACCAAAGTCTTCCCTCGAAAACAGAAACTGACGAACTGACCACAGTCTGAACTAGGAACCAGAAACTGTCCAACTGACCACAGTCTGACCTATAAACCAGAAAAAGACTAACTAACCACAATCTGATCGAGAAACCGGAAACTGACCAAATGTCCACAGTCTGACCCAGAAACCTGGAACTGACCAACTGACCACAGTCTGACCGAGACAACATGAAACTGACAAACTGACCACAGTCTGACCTAGTAACCAGAAACTGAGCAACTGACCACAGTCTGACGTAGAAAGCAGCAACTGAACAACTAACCACAATCTGACCTAGAAACCCGAAACTGACCAACTTACCACAGTCTGACCTCGAAACCAGAAACTGTCCAACTGACCACATTCTTAACTAGAAACCAGTAAAGGACCAACTGACCACAGTCTGACCAAGAAACCAGAACAGACCAACTGACCACATTCTGACCTAGAAACCAGAAACTGACCATCTCACCTCAGTCTGACCTAATCACAGAAACTGTCCAAATGACTACAATCTGACGTAGAAACAAGCAACTGACCAACTAACCACAGTCTGACCTCGAAACCAGAAACTGACCAACTGACCACAATCTGACCTCGAAACCAAAACCTGGCCAAATGACCACATTCTGACCTAGCAACCACAAATTATCAAACAGGCCATATTCTCACCTAGCAACCAGTATCTGACCAACTGACCACAGTCTGATTTAGAAACCAGTTACTGACCAACTGACCAAAATCTGACCGAGAAACCCGAAACTGACCAACTGACCACAGTCTGACCTCGAAACCAGAAACTGTCCAACTGACCAAATACTTAAATCGAAACCAGAAACTGACCAACTGAATACAGTCTGACCTAGAAACCAGAAATGGACCAACTGACCATATTCTTAACACGAAACCAGAAACTGACCAACTGTCCACAATCTGGCCTAGAAAATAGAAACGGACCAACTGACCTCAGTCTGACCTAGAAACCAGAAACTGACGAACTGACCACAGTCTGACCTAGAAACCAGAAATTGACCAACTGAGCACAGTCTGACCTAGAAACCAGCAACTAACCAACTGTCCAAAGTATTACCTAGCAACCAGTGACTGAACAAATGATCACAGTCTGACCCAGCAACCAGGAACTGACCAACTGACCACAGTCTGACCTATACAACCCGAAACTGACCAACTGACCAAAGTCTGACCGAGGAAACAGAAACTGACCAACTGACCACAGTCTAACTGAGAAACCATAAACTGACAATCTGATCACAGTCTGAACTAGGAACCACAAACTGACCAACTGACCACAGTCTGACCTAGAATCCATAAAAAGTCTAATTAACCACAATCTGACCGAGAAACCTGAAACTGACAAAATGTCCACAGTCTGACCCAGAAACCTGGAACTAACAACTGACCACAGTCTGACCGAGACAACATGAAACTGACCAACTGACCACAGTCTGGCCTAATAAACCAGAAACTGAGCAACTAACCACAATCTGACCTCGAAACCAAAAACTGACCAAATGATCACATTCTGACCGAGCAACCACAAACTGTCAAACAGGCCACATTCTTGCCTTGCAATCAGTATCTGACCAACTGACCACAGACTGACGTAGAGACCAGCAACTGGCCAACTGACCACAATCTGACGTAGAAACCTGAAACTGACCAACTAACCACAGTCTGACCTCGAAACAAGAAACTGTTCAACTGATCACATACTAAACTCGAAATCAGAAACTGACCAATTGACCACAGTCTGACCAACAAACCAGAAATGGACCAACTGACCACAGTCTGACCTAGGAACCAGAAACTGATCAACTGAACACAGGCTGACCGAGGCAACATGAAACTGACCAACTGACCACAGTCTGACCTAGAAACCAGAAACTGACCAACTGACCACAGTCTGACATAGAAACCAGAAACTGACCAACTGACCACAGTCTGACCTAGAAACCAGAAACTCACCAACTGACCACAGTCTGACCTAGAAACCAGAAACTGACCAACTGACCACAGTCTCACACAAAAAACAGAAACTGACCAATTGACCACATTATGACCAAGAAACCAGAAACTGACTAACAGACCTCAGTCTGACATAGGAACCAGAAACTGACCAACTGACCGCAGTCTTACCTAGCAACCACAAACTGACCAACAGGCCACAATCTGTCCCAGCAAACATTAACAGACGAACTGACCACAGTCTGACCTGGAAACCAAAAACTGACCAATTGACCACATTCTGACCAAGAAACCAGAAACTGCCCAACTGACCACAGTCTGACCTAAAAACCAGAAACTGTCCAACTGACCAGAGTCTCAACTAGAAACCATAAAATGACCATCTAACCACAGTATGACCGAGACAACATAAAACTGACCAACTGACCTCAGTCTGACCTAGCAAGCACAAATTGACCAACAAGCCACATTCTGTCGCAGCAGCCAGTAACTGACCACCGTCTGACCTAGAAACCAGGAACTTACCAACTGATCACAAACTGATCTAGAAACCAGAAACTGACCAACAAACCACAGTCTGAACGAGAAACCAGAAACGGAGCAACGGACCACAGTCTGAATTAGGAACCAGAAACTGAACAACTGACCACAGACTGACCTAGAAACCAGAAATTGACCAACTGAGCACAGTCTGACGTAGAAACCAGCAACTAACCAATTGACCAAAGTATTACCTAGCAACCAGTGACTGACCAACTGATCACAGTCTGACACAGAAACCAGGAACTGACCAACTGACCACAGTCTGACCTAGAAAACAGAAACTGACCAACTGACCACAGTCTGACCTAGAAACCAGAAACTCACCAACTGATCACAGTCTGACCTAGAAACCAGAAACTGACCAACTGACCACAGTCTGACCTAAAAACCAGAAACTGACCAACTGACCACAGTCTCACATAAAAACCAGAAACTGACCAATTGACCACATTATGACCAAGAAACCAGAAACTGACTAACATACCTCAGTCTGACATAGGAACCAGAAACTGACCAACTGACCGCAGTCTTACCTAGCAACCACAAACTGACCAACAGGCCACAATCTGTCCCAGCAAACATTAACAGACGAACTGACCACAGTCTGTCCTGGAAACCAAAAACTGACCAATTGACCACATTCTGACCAAGAAACCAGAAACTGCCCAACTGACCACAGTCTGACCAAAAAACCAGAAACTGTCCAACTGACCAGAGTCTCAACTAGAAACCAGAAACTGACCATCTAACCACAGTATGACCGAGACAACATAAAACTGACCAACTGACCTCAGTCTGTCCTAGCAAGCACAAATTGACCAACAAGCCACATTCTGTCGCAGCAGACAGTAACTGACCACAGTCTGACCTAGAAACCAGAAACTGACCAACTGAATACAGTCTGACCTAGAAACCAGAAATGGACCAACTGACCATATTCTTAACACGAAACCAGAAACTGACCAACTGTCCACAATCTGGCCTAGAAAATAGAAACGGACCAACTGACCTCAGTCTGACCTAGAAACCAGAAACTGACGAACTGACCACAGTCTGACCTAGAAACCAGAAATTGACCAACTGAGCACAGTCTGACCTAGAAACCAGCAACTAACCAACTTTCCAAAGTATTACCTAGCAACCAGTGACTGAACAAATGATCACAGTCTGACCCAGCAACCAGGAACTGACCAACTGACCACAGTCTGACCTATACAACCCGAAACTGACCAACTGACCAAAGTCTGACCGAGGAAACAGAAACTGACCAACTGACCACAGTCTAACTGAGAAACCATAAACTGACAATCTGATCACAGTCTGAACTAGGAACCACAAACTGACCAACTGACCACAGTCTGACCTAGAATCCATAAAAAGTCTAATTAACCACAATCTGACCGAGAAACCTGAAACTGACAAAATGTCCACAGTCTGACCCAGAAACCTGGAACTAACAACTGACCACAGTCTGACCGAGACAACATGAAACTGACCAACTGACCACAGTCTGGCCTAATAAACCAGAAACTGAGCAACTAACCACAATCTGACCTCGAAACCAAAAACTGACCAAATGATCACATTCTGACCGAGCAACCACAAACTGTCAAACAGGCCACATTCTTGCCTTGCAATCAGTATCTGACCAACTGACCACAGACTGACGTAGAGACCAGCAACTGGCCAACTGACCACAATCTGACGTAGAAACCTGAAACTGACCAACTAACCACAGTCTGACCTCGAAACAAGAAACTGTTCAACTGATCACATACTAAACTCGAAATCAGAAACTGACCAACTGACCACAGTCTGACCTACAAACCAGAAATGGACCAACTGACCACAGTCTGACCTAGGAACCAGAAACTGATCAACTGAACACAGGCTGACCGAGGCAACATGAAACTGACCAACTGACCACAGTTTGACCTAGAAACCAGAAACTGACCAACTGACCACAGTCTGACATAGAAACCAGAAACTCACCAACTGACCACAGTCTGACCTAGAAACCAGAAACTCACCAACTGATCACAGTCTGACCTAGAAACCAGAAACTGACCAACTGACCACAGTCTGACCTAAAAACCAGAAACTGACCAACTGACCACAGTCTCACACAAAAAACAGAAACTGACCAATTGACCACATTATGACCAAGAAACCAGAAACTGACTAACAGACCTCAGTCTGACATAGGAACCAGAAACTGACCAACTGACCGCAGTCTTACCTAGCAACCACAAACTGACCAACAGGCCACAATCTGTCCCAGCAAACATTAACAGACGAACTGACCACAGTCTGACCTGGAAACCAAAAACTGACCAATTGACCACATTCTGACCAAGAAACCAGAAACTGCCCAACTGACCACAGTCTGACCTAAAAACCAGAAACTGTCCAACTGACCAGAGTCTCAACTAGAAACCATAAAATGACCATCTAACCACAGTATGACCGAGACAACATAAAACTGACCAACTGACCTCAGTCTGACCTAGCAAGCACAAATTGACCAACAAGCCACATTCTGTCGCAGCAGCCAGTAACTGACCACCGTCTGACCTAGAAACCAGGAACTTACCAACTGATCACAAACTGATCTAGAAACCAGAAACTGACCAACAAACCACAGTCTGAACGAGAAACCAGAAACGGAGCAACGGACCACAGTCTGAATTAGGAACCAGAAACTGAACAACTGACCACAGACTGACCTAGAAACCAGAAATTGACCAACTGAGCACAGTCTGACGTAGAAACCAGCAACTAACCAATTGACCAAAGTATTACCTAGCAACCAGTGACTGACCAACTGATCACAGTCTGACACAGAAACCAGGAACTGACCAACTGACCACAGTCTGACCTAGAAAACAGAAACTGACCAACTGACCACAGTCTGACCTAGAAACCAGAAACTCACCAACTGATCACAGTCTGACCTAGAAACCAGAAACTGACCAACTGACCACAGTCTGACCTAAAAACCAGAAACTGACCAACTGACCACAGTCTGACCTAAAAACCAGAAACTGACCAACTGACCACAGTCTCACATAAAAACCAGAAACTGACCAATTGACCACATTATGACCAAGAAACCAGAAACTGACTAACAGACCTCAGTCTGACATAGGAACCAGAAACTGACCAACTGACCGCAGTCTTACCTAGCAACCACAAACTGACCAACAGGCCACAATCTGTCCCAGCAAACATTAACAGACGAACTGACCACAGTCTGTCCTGGAAACCAAAAACTGACCAATTGACCACATTCTGACCAAGAAACCAGAAACTGCCCAACTGACCACAGTCTGACCTAAAAACCAGAAACTGTCCAACTGACCAGAGTCTCAACTAGAAACCAGAAACTGACCATCTAACCACAGTATGACCGAGACAACATAAAACTGACCAACTGACCTCAGTCTGTCCTAGCAAGCACAAATTGACCAACAAGCCACATTCTGTCGCAGCAGACAGTAACTGACCACAGTCTGACCTAGAAACCAGGAACTGACCAACTGATCACAAACTGATCTAGAAACCAGAAACTGACCAACAAACCACAGTCTGAACGAGAAACCAGAAACGGAGCAACGGACCACAGTCTGAATTAGGAACCAGAAACTGAACAACTGACCACAGACTGACCTAGAAACCAGAAATTGACCAACTGAGCACAGTCTGACGTAGAAACCAGCAACTAACCAATTGACCAAAGTATTACCTAGCAACCAGTGACTGACCAACTGATCACAGTCTGACCCAGAAACCAGGAACTGACCAACTGACCACAGTCTGACCTAGAAAACAGAAACTGACCAACTGACAACAGTCTGACTTAGAAACCGAAACAGACCAACTGACCACAGTCTAACTGAGAAACCAGAAATTGACAAACTGATCACAGTCTGACCTCGAAACCAGAAACTGTTCAACTGACCACATACTAAACTCGAAATCAGAAACTGACCAACTGACCACAGTCTGACCTATAAACCAGAAACTGACCAACTGACCACAGTCTGACATAGAAACCAGAAACTGACCAACTGACCACAGTCTGACATAGAAACCAGAAACTCACCAACTGATCACAGTCTGACCTAGAAACTAGAAACTGACCAACTGACCACAGTCTGACCTAAAAACCAGAAACTGACCAACTGACCACAGTCTCACATAAAAACCAGAAACTGACCAATTGGCCAATTATGACCAAGAAACAAGAAACTGACCAACAGACCTCAGTCTGACATAGGAACCAGAAACTGACCAACTGACCGCAGTCTTACCTAGCAACCACATACTGACCAACAGGCCACAATCTGTCCCAGCAAACAGTAACAGACGAACTGACCACAGTCTGACCTGGAAACCAAAAACTGACCAATTGACCACATTCTGACCAAGAAACCAGAAACTGCCCAACTGACCACAGTCTGACCTAAAAACCAGAAACTGTCCAACTGACCAGAGTCTCAACTAGAAACCAGAAACTGACCAACTAAACACAGTATGACCGAGACAACATAAAACTGACCAACTGACCTCAGTCTGACCTAGCAACCACAATTGACCAACAAGCCACATTCTGTCGCAGCAGCCGGTAACTGACCACAGTCTGACCTAGAAAGCAGGAACTGACCAACTGATCACAAACTGATCTGGAAACCAGAAACTGACCAACAAACCACAGTCTGAACGAGAAACCAGAAACGAAGCAACTGACCACAGTCTGAATTAGGAACCAGAAACTGAACAACTGACCACAGACTGACCTAGAAACCAGAAACTGACGAAGTGACCATAGACTGACCTAGGAATCAGAAACTGAGGAACTGACCACAGTCTGACCTAGAAACCAGAAATTGACCAACTGAGCACAGTCTGGCCTAGAAACCAGCAACTAACAAATTGACCAAAGTATTACCTAGCAACCAGTGACTGACCAACTGATCACAGTCTGACCCAGAAACCAGGAACTGACCAACTGACCACAGTCTGACCTAGAAAACAGAAACTGACCAACTGACCACAGTCTGACCTAGAAACCGAAACAGACCAACTGACCACAGTCTAACTGAGAAACCAGAAACTGACAAACTGTTCACAATCTGAACTTGGAACCAGAAACTGACCAACTGAACACAGTCTGACCGAGGCAACATGAAACTGACCAACTGACCACAGTCTGACCTGGAAACCAGAAACTGACCAACTGACCACAGTCTGATCTAGAAATCAGAAACTGTCCAACTGTCCACAATCTGAACGAGACAACGTGAAACATAACTACTGACCACAGTCTGACCGAGAAACCAGAAACTGAGCAACTGACCACAGTCTGACCTACAAACATGATACTGACCAACTGACCACAGTCTGAGCTAGAAACCGTAATTGACCAACTGATCACAGTCTGAATTATGAACCAGAAACTGACCAACTGACTTCAGTTTAACCTAGAAACCAGAAACTGACCAATTGACCAGAATCTGACCGAGACAACCAGATACTGACCAACTGTCTACAGTCTGACCGAGACAGCCCGAAACTGACCAACTCACCACATTCTGATCGTGAAAACAGGAACTGATCAACTGGCCACAGTCTGACCTAGAAACCAGAAACTGACCAACTGACCACAGTCTGACCTAAAAACCAGAAACTGACCAACTGACCACAGTCTCACATAAAAACCAGAAACTGACCAATTGACCACATTATGACCAAGAAACCAGAAACTGACTTACAGACCTCAGTCTGACATAGGAACCAGAAACTGACCAACTGACCGCAGTCTTACCTAGCAACCACAAACTGACCAACAGGCCACAATCTGTCCCAGCAAACATTAACAGACGAACTGACCACAGTCTGACCTGGAAACCAAAAACTGACCAATTGACCACATTCTGACCAAGAAACCAGAAACTGCCCAACTGACCACAGTCTGACCTAAAAACCAGAAACTGTCCAACTGACCAGAGTCTCAACTAGAAACCATAAACTGACCATCTAACCACAGTATGACCGAGACAACATAAAACTGACCAACTGACCTCAGTCTGTCCTAGCAAGCACAAATTGACCAACAAGCCACATTCTGTCGCAGCAGACAGTAACTGACCACAGTCTGACCTAGAAACCAGGAACTGACCAACTGATCACAAACTGATCTAGAAACCAGAAACTGACCAACAAACCACAGTCTGAACGAGAAACCAGAAACGGAGCAACGGACCACAGTCTGAATTAGGAACCAGAAACTGAACAACTGACCACAGACTGACCTAGAAACCAGAAATTGACCAACTGAGCACAGTCTGACGTAGAAACCAGCAACTTACCAATTGACCAAAGTATTACCTAGCAACCAGTGACTGACCAACTGATCACAGTCTGACCCAGAAACCAGGAACTGACCAACTGACCACAGTCTGACCTAGAAAACAGAAACTGACCAACTGACAACAGTCTGACTTAGAAACCGAAACAGACCAACTGACCACAGTCTAACTGAGAAACCAGAAATTGACAAACTGATCACAGTCTGACCTCGAAACCAGAAACTGTTCAACTGACCACATACTAAACTCGAAATCAGAAACTGACCAACTGACCACAGTCTGACCTATAAACCAGAAACTGACCAACTGACCACAGTCTGACATAGAAACCAGAAACTGACCAACTGACCACAGTCTGACATTAAACCAGAAACTCACCAACTGATCACAGTCTGACCTAGAAACTAGAAACTGACCAACTGACCACAGTCTGACCTAAAAACCAGAAACTGACCAACTGACCACTGTCTCACATAAAAACCAGAAACTGACCAATTGGCCAATTATGACCAAGAAACCAGAAACTGACCAACAGACCTCAGTCTGACATAGGAACCAGCAACTGACCAACTGACCGCAGTCTTACCTAGCAACCACATAGTGACCAACAGGCCACAATCTGTCCCAGAAAACAGTAACAGACGAACTGACCACAGTCTGACCTGGAAACCAAAAACTGACCAATTGACCACATTCTGACCAAGAAACCAGAAACTGCCCAACTGACCACAGTCTGACCTAAAAACCAGAAACTGTCCAACTGACCAGAGTCTCAACTAGAAACCAGAAACTGACCAACTAAACACAGTATGACCGAGACAACATAAAACTGACCAACTGACCTCAGTCTGACCTAGCAACCACAATTGACCAACAAGCCACATTCTGTCGCAGCAGCCGGTAACTGACCACAGTCTGACCTAGAAAGCAGGAACTGACCAACTGATCACAAACTGATCTGGAAACCAGAAACTGACCAACAAACCACAGTCTGAACGAGAAACCAGAAACGAAGCAACTGACCACAGTCTGAATTAGGAACCAGAAACTGAACAACTGACCACAGACTGACCTAGAAACCAGAAACTGACGAAGTGACCATAGACTGACCTAGGAATCAGAAACTGAGGAACTGACCACAGTCTGACCTAGAAACCAGAAATTGACCAACTGAGCACAGTCTGGCCTAGAAACCAGCAACTAACAAATTGACCAAAGTATTACCTAGCAACCAGTGACTGACCAACTGATCACAGTCTGACCCAGAAACCAGGAACTGACCAACTGACCACAGTCTGACCTAGAAAACAGAAACTGACCAACTGACCACAGTCTGACCTAGAAACCGAAACAGACCAACTGACCACAGTCTAACTGAGAAACCAGAAACTGACAAACTGTTCACAATCTGAACTTGGAACCAGAAACTGACCAACTGAACACAGTCTGACCGAGGCAACATGAAACTGACCAACTGACCACAGTCTGACCTGGAAACCAGAAACTGACCAACTGACCACAGTCTGATCTAGAAATCAGAAACTGTCCAACTGTCCACAATCTGAACGAGACAACGTGAAACATAACTACTGACCACAGTCTGACCGAGAAACCAGAAACTGAGCAACTGACCACAGTCTGACCTACAAACATGATACTGACCAACTGACCACAGTCTGAGCTAGAAACCGTAATTGACCAACTGATCACAGTCTGAATTATGAACCAGAAACTGACCAACTGACTTCAGTTTAACCTAGAAACCAGAAACTGACCAATTGACCAGAATCTGACCGAGACAACCAGATACTGACCAACTGTCTACAGTCTGACCGAGACAGCCCGAAACTGACCAACTCACCACATTCTGATCGTGAAAACAGGAACTGATCAACTGGCCACAGTCCGACCTAGAAACCAGAAACTGACCAACTGACCACAGTCTGACCTAAAAACCAGAAACTGACCAACTGACCACAGTCTCACATAAAAACCAGAAACTGACCAATTGACCACATTATGACCAAGAAACCAGAAACTGACTAACAGACCTCAGTCTGACATAGGAACCAGAAACTGACCAACTGACCGCAGTCTTACCTAGCAACCACAAACTGACCAACAGGCCACAATCTGTCCCAGCAAACATTAACAGACGAACTGACCACAGTCTGACCTGGAAACCAAAAACTGACCAATTGACCACATTCTGACCAAGAAACCAGAAACTGCCCAACTGACCACAGTCTGACCTAAAAACCAGAAACTGTCCAACTGACCAGAGTCTCAACTAGAAACCATGAACTGACCATCTAACCACAGTATGACCGAGACAACATAAAACTGACCAACTGACCTCAGTCTGTCCTAGCAAGCACAAATTGACCAACAAGCCACATTCTGTCGCAGCAGACAGTAACTGACCACAGTCTGACCTAGAAACCAGGAACTGACCAACTGATCACAAACTGATCTAGAAACCAGAAACTGAACAACAAACCACAGTCTGAACGAGAAACCAGAAACGGAGCAACGGACCACAGTCTGAATTAGGAACCAGAAACTGAACAACTGACCACAGACTGACCTAGAAACCAGAAATTGACCAACTGAGCACAGTCTGACGTAGAAACCAGCAACTTACCAATTGACCAAAGTATTACCTAGCAACCAGTGACTGACCAACTGATCACAGTCTGACCCAGAAACCAGGAACTGACCAACTGACCACAGTCTGACCTAGAAAACAGAAACTGACCAACTGACAACAGTCTGACTTAGAAACCGAAACAGACCAACTGACCACAGTCTAACTGAGAAACCAGAAATTGACAAACTGATCACAGTCTGACCTCGAAACCAGAAACTGTTCAACTGACCACATACTAAACTCGAAATCAGAAACTGACCAACTGACCACAGTCTGACCTATAAACCAGAAACTGACCAACTGACCACAGTCTGACATAGAAACCAGAAACTGACCAACTGACCACAGTCTGACATTAAACCAGAAACTCACCAACTGATCACAGTCTGACCTAGAAACTAGAAACTGACCAACTGACCACAGTCTGACCTAAAAACCAGAAACTGACCAACTGACCACTGTCTCACATAAAAACCAGAAACTGACCAATTGGCCAATTATGACCAAGAAACCAGAAACTGACCAACAGACCTCAGTCTGACATAGGAACCAGCAACTGACCAACTGACCGCAGTCTTACCTAGCAACCACATAGTGACCAACAGGCCACAATCTGTCCCAGAAAACAGTAACAGACGAACTGACCACAGTCTGACCTGGAAACCAAAAACTGACCAATTGACCACATTCTGACCAAGAAACCAGAAACTGCCCAACTGACCACAGTCTGACCTAAAAACCAGAAACTGTCCAACTGACCAGAGTCTCAACTAGAAACCAGAAACTGACCAACTAACCACAGTATGACCGAGACAACATAAAAATGACCAACTGACCTCAGTCTGACCTAGCAACCACAAATTGACCAACAAGCCACATTCTGTCGCAGCAGCCGGTAACTGACCACAGTCTGACCTAGAAAGCAGGAACTGACCAACTGATCACAAACTGATCTGGAAACCAGAAACTGACCAACAAACCACAGTCTGAACGAGAAACCAGAAACGAAGCAACTGACCACAGTCTGAATTAGGAACCAGAAACTGAACAACTGACCACAGACTGACCTAGAAACCAGAAACTGACGAAGTGACCATAGACTGACCTAGCAATCAGAAACTGACGAACTGACCACAGTCTGACCTAGAAACCAGAAATTGACCAACTGAGCACAGTCTGGCCTAGAAACCAGCAACTAACAAATTGACCAAAGTATTACCTAGCAACCAGTGACTGACCAACTGATCACAGTCTGACCCAGAAACCAGAAACTGACCAATTGACCAGAATCTGACCGAGACAACCAGAAACTGACCAACTGTCTACAGTCTGACCGAGACAGCCCGAAACTGACCAACTCACCACATTCTGATCGTGAAAACAGGAACTGATCAACTGGCCACAGTCTGACCTAGAAACCAGAAACTGACCAACTGACCACAGTCTGATCTAGAAGCCAGAAACTGTCCAACTGACCACAATCTGAACGAGACAATCCGAAACTGACCAACTGACCACAGTCTGACCGACAAAACCGAAACTGACCAACTGACCACAGTCGGACCGAGAAAACAGAAACTGACCAACTGACCACTCTGAGGCCTAGAAACCAGAAGCTGACCAACTGACCACAGTCGGACCGAGAAAACAGAAACTGACCAACAGAACACAGTCTGACCGAGGCAACATGAAAGTGACCAACTGACCACAGTCTGACCTGGAAACCAGAAACTGACCAACTGACCACAGTCTGACCTCGAAACCAGAAACTGAACAACTGACCACAGTCATATCTAGAAAGCGTAAACTGACCAAATGACCACAGTCTGACATAGAAACCAGAAACTGCCCAACTGACCAGAGTCTAACCGAGACAACCAGACACTGACCAAATGTCCACAGTCTGACCGAGACAGCCCGAAACTGACCAACTCACCACATTCTGACTGTGAAAACAGGAACTGATCAACTGACCACAGTCTGACCTAGAACCCAGAAACTGACCAACTGAACACAGTCTGACCTAGCAACCAGAAACTGACCAACTGACCACAGTCTTATCTCGAAACCAGAAACTGTCCAACTAACCACAATCTGACCGAGACAATCCGAAACTGACGAACTGAACATAGTCTGAGCTAGAAACCAGAAACTGATCAACTGACCACAGTCCGATTTAGAAAACAGAAACTGACCAACTGACCACAGTCTGATCTATCCGAAACTGACGAACTGAACACAGCCTGAGCTAGAAACCAGAAACTGATCAACTGACCACAGTCCGATCTAGAAAACAGAAACTGACCAACTGACCACAGTCTGATCTAGCAAGCAAAAACTGACAAACTGAACACAGTCTGACCTCGAAACCAGAAACTGACCAACTGACCACAGTCTGACCGAGAAAACAGAAACTGACCAACTGAACACAGTCTGAACTAGAAACCAGAAACTGACCAATTGACCACAGTCTGACCAAAGAAAACGAAACTGGCCAACTGACCACAGACTGACCTAGAAACCAGAAACTGACCAACTGACCACAGTCTGATTTGGAAACCAAAAACTGACCAACTGAACACTGTCTGACCAAGGCAACATGAAACTCACTAACTGACCACAGTCTGACCTAGACACCAGAAACTAACCAACTCACCACAGCCTGATCTAGAAACCAGAAACTGTCCAACTGACCACAATCTGAACGAGACAATCCGAAACAGACCAACTGACCACAGTTTGACCGAGAAACCCGAAACTGATCAACTGATCACAGTCTGATCTAGAAAGCATAACCTGACCAACTGACCACAGTCTGACCTAGGAACCAGAAACTGACCAACTGACCAAAATCTGACTGAGACAACGCGAAACATAGCAACTAACCACAGTGTGACCTAGAAACGAGAAACTGAGCAACTGACCACAATCTGACCTAGAAACCTGATACTGACCAACTGACCACAGTCTGAGCTAGAAACCGTAATTGACCAACTGATCACAGTATAAATTAGGAACCAGAAACTGACCAACTGACTTCAGTCTGACCTAGAAAACAGAAACTGACCAACTGACCAGAGTCTGACCGAGAAAACCAGAAACTGACCAACTGACCACAGTCTGACCGAGACAACCCGAAACTGAACAACTGACCACAGTCGGACCGAGAAAACAGAAACTGACCAACTGACCACTCTGAGGCCTAGAAACCAGAAGCTGACCAACTGACCACAGTCGGACCGAGAAAACAGAAACTGACCAACAGAACACAGTCTGACCGAGGCAACATGAAAGTGACCAACTGACCACAGTCTGACCTGGAAACCAGAAACTGACCAACTGACCACAGTCTGACCTCGAAACCAGAAACTGAACAACTGACCACAGTCATATCTAGAAAGCGTAAACTGACCAAATGACCACAGTCTGACATAGAAACCAGAAACTGCCCAACTGACCAGAGTCTAACCGAGACAACCAGAAACTGACCAAATGTCCACAGTCTGACCGAGACAGCCCGAAACTGACCAACTCACCACATTCTGACTGTGAAAACAGGAACTGATCAACTGACCACAGTCTGACCTAGAACCCAGAAACTGACCAACTGAACACAGTCTGACCTAGCAACCAGAAACTGACCAACTGACCACAGTCTTATCTCGAAACCAGAAACTGTCCAACTAACCACAATCTGACCGAGACAATCCGAAACTGACGAACTGAACACAGTCTGAGCTAGAAACCAGAAACTGATCAACTGACCACAGTCCGATTTAGAAAACAGAAACTGACCAACTGACCACAGTCTGATCTATCCGAAACTGACGAACTGAACACAGTCTGAGCTAGAAACCAGAAACTGATCAACTGACCACAGTCCGATCTAGAAAACAGAAACTGACCAACTGACCACAGTCTGATCTAGCAAGCAAAAACTGACAAACTGAACACAGTCTGACCTCGAAACCAGAAACTGACCAACTGACCACAGTCTGACCGAGAAAACAGAAACTGACCAACTGAACACAGTCTGAACTAGAAACCAGAAACTGACCAATTGACCACAGTCTGACCAAAGAAAACGAAACTGGCCAACTGACCACAGACTGACCTAGAAACCAGAAACTGACCAACTGACCACAGTCTGATTTGGAAACCAAAAACTGACCAACTGAACACTGTCTGACCAAGGCAACATGAAACTCACTAACTGACCACAGTCTGACCTAGACACCAGAAACTAACCAACTCACCACAGCCTGATCTAGAAACCAGAAACTGTCCAACTGACCACAATCTGAACGAGACAATCCGAAACAGACCAACTGACCACAGTTTGACCGAGAAACCAGAAACTGATCAACTGATCACAGTCTGATCTAGAAAGCATAACCTGACCAACTGACCACAGTCTGACCTAGGAACCAGAAACTGACCAACTGACCAAAATCTGACTGAGACAACGCGAAACATAGCAACTAACCACAGTGTGACCTAGAAACGAGAAACTGAGCAACTGACCACAATCTGACCTAGAAACCTGATACTGACCAACTGACCACAGTCTGAGCTAGAAACCGTAATTGACCAACTGATCACAGTATAAATTAGGAACCAGAAACTGACCAACTGACTTCAGTCTGACCTAGAAAACAGAAACTGACCAACTGACCAGAGTCTGACCGAGAAAACCAGAAACTGACCAACTGACCACAGTCTGACCGAGACAACCCGAAACTGAACAACTGACCACAGTCTGACCGAGAAACCAGAACTGACGGAACTGACCACAGTCTGATCAAGTAACCAGCAACTGACCAATTGATCTCAGGATGACCTCGCAACCAAAAAGTAACAAACTGAACAGAGACGGATCTAGCAACCGGCAACTTACCAACTGACCACAGTCTGACCGAGACAACCTGAAACTGACCAACTGACCACATTCTTACCAAGACAACCAGAAACTGAGAAACTGACCACAGTCTGACTTGTATAGCAGAAATTGACAAACTGACCACAGTCTGATCTAGCAACCAGAAACTGACCAACTGACCACAGTGTGACCGAGACAACCGGAAACTGACCAAATTGCCACAGTCTGACCTAGAAACCAGAAATAACAAACTGTCCAGAGAAACAGAACTAGACAACCAGAAACAGACAAACTGACCATAGTCTGACCTAGAAACCAGAAACTGACCAGCTGACCACAGTCTGACCACAGTCTGACCTAGAAACCAGAAACTGACCAATTGAACACAGTCTGATCAAGAAACCAGCAAATAACCAATTGACCACAGATTGAAATAGAATCAAGAAATTAACAAACTGAACACAGACTGATCTAACAATCAGCAACTGACCAACTGAGCGCAGGTGACCTTGCATCTAAAAAACAACCAATTGCCCAAAGCCTGACCTAGAACCAGCACCTAACCAACAGACCACAGTCTGAAATAGAACCAGCAAATGACCAACTTCCCACAGTCTGAGCTAGGAACCAGAAACTGTCCAACTGAGCACAGTCTGACCTTGGAACCAGAAACTGACCAACTGAGCACAGTCTAACCAAGCAACCAGTAACTGACACAGTCTGACCTAGACACCAGATACTGACCAACTTACCACATTCCGGCCTAGGAACCCGAAACTGACCAAATGACCAAAGTCTGACTGAGACAACCCGAAACTGACCAACTGACCACAGTCTGACATAGAAACCAGAAAGTGATAAACTGACCACAGCCTGACCTACAAACCAGAAACTGACCAACTGACCACAGTCTGACGTAGAAACCAGAAAGTGATAAACTGACCACAGGCTGACCTTGAAATCAGAAACTGATCTACTGACCACAGTCTGATCGAGCAACAAGCAAATGACCAACTGACCACAGGATGACATAGCAACCAAAAAGTAAAAAAACTGACCAGAGTAACAGACCTAGACAACCAGAAACTGACCAACTGACCACAGTCTGACCGAGAAACCAGAAACTGACCTACTAACCACTGTCTGACCACAGTCTGACCTAGAAACCAGAAACTGAACAACTGACCACAGTCTGACATCGAAACAAGAAACTCACCAAAATACCTGTCTGACCTAGCAACCACAAATTATACAACGGGCCACATTCTGACCTAGCGACCAGTATCTGACCAACTGACCAAAGTCTGACATAGAAACCAGCAATTGACCAACAGACCACAGTCTGACAAAGAAACCAGACACTGACCAACTGACCACAGTCTGACCTAGAAACCAGAAATTGACCAACTGACCACAGTCTGACCTCGAAAACCGAAACTGACCAACTGACCACAGTCTGACCTCGAAACCAGAAATGAAAGCACTGACCACATTCTTAACTCGAAACCAGAAACTGACGAACTGACCACAGTCTGACCTAGAAACCAGAAACTGACCATCTGACCTCAGTCTGACCTAAAAACAGAAACTGACCAACTGACCACAGTCTGACCTAGAAACCAGAAATTGACCAACGGACCACAGTCTGACCTAGAAACCAGAAACTGACCAACTGACCGCAGTCTGACCTTGGAACCAGAAACTGACCAACTGACGACAGTCTGACCTCGGAACCATAAAATGACCAACTGACCACAATCTGACTGAGGCAACATGAAACTGACCAACTGACCACAGTCTGACCTAGAAACCAGAAACTGTCCAACTGACCACAATTTGATCTAGAAAACAGAAACTGACCAACTGACCACAGTCTGATCTAGCAACCAGAAACTGACCAACTGACCACAGGCTGACCTCGCAACAAGCAACTGACCGACTGACCACAGAATGACCTAGCAACCAAAATACTAAAATACTGACCAGAGAAACAGACCTAGACAACCAGAAACTGACCAACTGACCACAGTCTGACCGAGAAACAAGAAACTGACCAACTGACCACAGTCTGACCATAGTCTGACCTAGAAACCAGAAACTGACCAACTGCCCAAAGCCTGACCGAGACAACATGAAACTGTCCAACTGACCAAGACAACACGAAACTGACCAAATGACCACAGTCTGACCAAGAAACCAGAAACTGAGCAACTGACCACAATCTGACCTCGAAACAAGAATCTGACCAAATAACCACAGTCTGACCTAGCAATCACAAAATGTCCAACAGGCCACATTCTGATCTAGCCACCAGTATGTGACTAACTGAGCACATTCTGACGTTGAAACCAGCAATTGACCAACTGAACACAGTCTGACCTAGAAACCAGAATCTGACCAACTGACCACAGTCTGACCTCGAAACCATTAACTGACCAGCTGAAAACATTCTTAATTCGAAACCAGTAATTGACAAACTGACCACATTCTGACCTCGAAACCAGTAACTGACCAGCTGAAAACATTCTTAATTCGAAACCAGTAACTGACAAACTGACCACATTCTGACCTAGCAACCAAAAACTGACCACCTGTCCTCAGTCTGACATAAAAACAGAAACTGACCAACTGACCACACTCTGACCTAGAAACCAGAAACTGACCAAGGGACCACATTCTGACATAGGAAGCAGAAACTGTCCAACTGAGCACAGTCTGACCCAGAAACCTGAAACTGACCAACTGACACAGTCTGACCTAGACACCAGAAACTGACCAACTGACCACATTCCGGCCTAGGAACCCGAAACAGACCAAATGACCAAAGTCTGACTGAGACAACCCGAAACTGACCAACTGACCACAGTCTGAGCTAGCAACCACAAACTGTCCAACAGGCAACATTCTGAACTTGCGACCATTATCTGACCAACTGACCAAAGTCTGAAATAGAAACCAGCAATTGACCAACTGACCACAGTCTGACCAAAAAACAGAAAATGACCAACTGACCACAGTCTGACCTAGAAAGCAGAAATTGACCAACTGACCACAGTCTGACCTCGAAACCCAAAACTGAACAACTGACCATAGTCTGACCTCGAAAACAGAAACTGACCAACTGAAAACATTCTTAACTCGAAACCAGAAACTGACCAACTGATCACATTCTGACCTAGAAACCAGAAACTGACCGTCTGACCTCAGTCTCAAAACCAGAAACTGACGAACTGACCACAGTCTGACCTCGGAACCAGAAACTGACCAACGGACCACAGTCAGACCTAGAAAACAGAAATTGACCAACGGACCACAATCTGACCTAGAAACCAGAAACTGACCAACTGACCACAGTCTGACCTTGGAACCAGAAACTGACCAACTGACCACAATCTGACCGTGGCAACATGAAACTGACCAACTGACCACAGTCTGACCTAGAAACCAGAAACTGAACGTCTGACCTCAGGCTGACATAAAAACAGAAATGACCAACTGACCACAGTCTGACCTAGAAACCAGAAACTTATCAATGGACCACAGTCTGACCTAGAAAAAAGAAACTGACCAACTGACCACAGTCTGACCTTGGAACCCGAAACTGACCAACTGACCACAAGTCTGACCTAGAAACCAGAAACTGACCAAATGACCACCGTCTGACCTTGCAACCACAAACTGTCCAACAGACCACATTCGGACCTAGCGACCAGTATCTGACAAACTGACCAAAGTCTGACGTAGAAACAAGCAAATGACCAACTGACCACATTCTGACCTAGCGACCAGTATCTGACCAACTGACCACAGTCTGACCTAGAAACCAGAAATTGACCAACTGACCACAGTCTGACCTCGAAACCATAAACTGACCAACTGAGCAAGAGAACACGAAACTGACTAAATGACCACAATCTGACCAAGAAACGAGAAACTGAGCAACTGACCATAATCTGACCTCGAAACCAGAAACTGACCAAATGACCACAGTCTGACCGAGCAACCACAAACTGTCCAACAGGCCACATTCTGACCTAGCAACCAGTATCTGACTAACTGACCATAGTCTGACATAAGAACCAGCAATTGACCAACTGAACACAGTGTAACCTAGAAACCTGAAACTGACCAACTGACAACAGTCTGATCTAGAAACCAGAAACTGAACAACTGACCACAGTCTGACCTCAAAACCAGAAACTGATCAACTGACAACAGTCTGACCTCGAAACCAGAAACTGACCAACTGAATACATTCTTAACTCGAAAACAGAAACTGACCAACTGACCACATTCTGACCTAGAAACCAGAAACTGACCGTCTGCCCTCAGTCTGACATAAAAAAGCAACTGACCAACTGACCACAGTCTGACCTAGAAACCAGAAACTGACCAATGGACCATAGTCTGACCTAGAAAAAAGAAACTGACCAACTAACCACAGTCTGACATTGGAACCCGAAAATGACGAACTGACCACAAGTCTGACCTAGAAACCAGAAACTGACCAAATGACCACCATCTGACCTCGCAACCACAAACTGTCCAACAGACCACATTCTGACCTAGCGACCAGTATCTGACCAACTGACCAAAGTCTGACGTAGAAACAAGCAAATGAACAACTGACCACATTCTGACCTAGCGACCAGTATCTGACCAATTGACCACAGTCTGACCTAGAAACCAGAAATTGACCAACTGACCACAGTCTGACCTCGAAACCATAAACTGACCAACTGACCACAGTCTGACCTCGAAACTATAAACTGACGCACTGACCACATTCTTAACTCGAAACCAGAAACTGACGAACTGACCACATTCTGACCTAGAAACCAGAAACTGACCATCTGACCTCAGTCTGACCTAAAAACAGAAACTGACCAACTGACCACATTCTGACCTAGAAATCAGAAACTGACCAACTGACCACAGTCTGACCTTGGAACCAGAAACTGACCAACTGACCACAGTATGACCTCGGAACCAGAAACTGACCAACTGACCACAGTCTGACCGAGGCAACATGAAACTGACGAACTGACCACAGTCTGACCTAGATACCAGAAATTGACCAACTGACCACAGTCTGACCTCGAAAGAAGAAACTGACCAACTGACCACAGTCTGACATCGAAACAAGAAACTGACGAACTGACCACATTCTTAACTCGAAACCAGAAACTGACGAACTGACCACAGTCTGACCTAGAAACCAGAAACTGACCATCTTACGTCAGTCTGACCTAAAAACCGAAACTGAACAACTGACCACAGTCAGACCTAGAAAACAGAAATTGACCAACGGACCACAATCTGACCTAGAAACCAGAAACTGACCAACTGACCACAGTCTGACCTTGGAACCAGAAACTGACCAACTGACCACAGTCTGACCTCGGAACCAGAAACTGACCAACTGACCACAATCTGACCGTGGCAACATGAAACTGACCAACTGACCACAGTCTGACCTAGAAACCAGAAACTGTCCAACTGAACACAGTCTGATCTAGAAAGCAGAAACTGACCAACTGACCACAGTCTGATCTATCAACCAGAAACTGACCAACTGACCATTGGCTGACCTAGCAACAAGCAACTGACCGACTGACCACAGGATGACCTTGCAAACAAAATACTAAAAAACTGACCAGAGAAACAGACCTAGACAACCAGAAACTGACCAACTGACCACAGTCTGACCTCGGAACCAGAAACTGACCAACTGACCACAATCTGACCGTGGCAACATGAAACTGACCAACTGACCACAGTCTGACCTAGAAACCAGAAACTGTCCAACTGAACACAGTCTGACCTCGAAACCAGAAACTGACGAACTGACCACATTCTTAACTCGAAACCAGAAACTGACGAACTGACCACATTCTGACCTCAGAACCAGAAACTGACCAACTGACCACAGTCTGACCGAGGCAATATGAAACTGACCAACTGACCATAGTCTGACCTACAAACCAGAAACTGACCAACTGCTTCAGTCTGAACGAGACAACATGAAACGACCAACTGACCAAGACAACACGAAACTGAATTAATGACCACAGTCTGACCAAGAAACGAGCAACTGAGCAACAGACCACAATCTGACCTCGAAACCAGAAACTGACCAAATGACCACAGTCTGACCTAGCAACCACAAACTGTCCAACAGGCCACATTCTGACCTAGCAACCAGTATCTGACTAACTGACCACAGTCTGACATAGAAACCAGCAATTGACCAACTGAACACAGTCTAACCTAGAAACCTGAAACTGACTAACTGACCACAGTCTGAACTAGAAACCAGAAACTGAACAAATGACCACAGTCTGACCTCAAAACCAGAAACTGATCAACTAACAACATTCTGACCTCGAAACCAGAAACTGACCAACTGAATACATTAATAACTCGAAACCAGAAACTGACCAACTGACCACATTCTGACCTAGAAACCAGAAACTGAACGTCTGACCTCAGGCTGACATAAAAACAGAAATGACCAACTGACCACAGTCTGACCTAGAAACCAGAAACTTATCAATGGACCACAGTCTGACCTAGAAAAAAGAAACTGACCAACTGACCACAGTCTGACCTTGGAACCCGAAACTGACCAACTGACCACAAGTCTGACCTAGAAACCAGAAACTGACCAAATGACCACCGTCTGACCTTGCAACCACAAACTGTCCAACAGACCACATTCGGATCTAGCGACCAGTATCTGACAAACTGACCAAAGTCTGACGTAGAAACAAGCAAATGACCAACTGACCACAGTCTGACCTAGCGACCAGTATCTGACCAACTGACCACAGTCTGACCTAGAAACCAGAAATTGACCAACTGACCACAGTCTGACCTCGAAACCATAAACTGACCAACTGAGCAAGAGAACACGAAACTGACTAAATGACCACAGTCTGACCAAGAAACGAGAAACTGAGCAACTGACCACAATCTGACCTCGAAACCAGAAACTGACCAAATGACCACAGTCTGACCGAGCAACCACAAACTGTCCAACAGGCCACATTCTGACCTAGCAACCAGTATCTGACTAACTGACCATAGTCTGACATAGAAACCAGCAATTGACCAACTGAACACAGTGTAACCTAGAAACCTGAAACTGACCAACTGACAACAGTCTGATCTAGAAACCAGAAACTGAACAACTGACCACAGTCTGACCTCAAAACCAGAAACTGATCAACTGACAACAGTCTGACCTCGAAACCAGAAACTGACCAACTGAATACATTCTTAACTCGAAAACAGAAACTGACCAACTGACCACATTCTGACCTAGAAACCAGAAACTGACCGTCTGCCCTCAGTCTGACATAAAAAAGCAACTGACCAACTGACCACAGTCTGACCTAGAAACCAGAAACTGACCAATGGACCATAGTCTGACCTAGAAAAAAGAAACTGACCAACTAACCACAGTCTGACATTGGAACCCGAAAATGACGAACTGACCACAAGTCTGACCTAGAAACCAGAAACTGACCAAATGACCACCATCTGACCTCGCAACCACAAACTGTCCAACAGACCACATTCTGACCTAGCGACCAGTATCTGACCAACTGACCAAAGTCTGACGTAGAAACAAGCAAATGAACAACTGACCACATTCTGACCTAGCGACCAGTATCTGACCAATTGACCACAGTCTGACCTAGAAACCAGAAATTGACCAACTGACCACAGTCTGACCTCGAAACCATAAACTGACCAACTGACCACAGTCTGACCTCGAAACTATAAACTGACGCACTGACCACATTCTTAACTCGAAACCAGAAACTGACGAACTGACCACATTCTGACCTAGAAACCAGAAACTGACCATCTGACCTCAGTCTGACCTAAAAACAGAAACTGACCAACTGACCACATTCTGACCTAGAAATCAGAAACTGACCAACTGACCACAGTCTGACCTTGGAACCAGAAACTGACCAACTGACCACAGTATGACCTCGGAACCAGAAACTGACCAACTGACCACAGTCTGACCGAGGCAACATGAAACTGACGAACTGACCACAGTCTGACCTAGATACCAGAAATTGACCAACTGACCACAGTCTGACCTCGAAAGAAGAAACTGACCAACTGACCACAGTCTGACATCGAAACAAGAAACTGACGAACTGACCACATTCTTAACTCGAAACCAGAAACTGACGAACTGACCACAGTCTGACCTAGAAACCAGAAACTGACCATCTTACGTCAGTCTGACCTAAAAACCGAAACTGAACAACTGACCACAGTCAGACCTAGAAAACAGAAATTGACCAACGGACCACAATCTGACCTAGAAACCAGAAACTGACCAACTGACCACAGTCTGACCTTGGAACCAGAAAGTGACCAACTGACCACAGTCTGACCTCGGAACCAGAAACTGACCAACTGACCACAATCTGACCGTGGCAACATGAAACTGACCAACTGACCACAGTCTGACCTAGAAACCAGAAACTGTCCAACTGAACACAGTCTGATCTAGAAACCAGAAACTGACCAACTGACCACAGTCTGATCTATCAACCAGAAACTGACCAACTGACCATTGGCTGACCTAGCAACAAGCAACTGACCGACTGACCACAGGATGACCTAGCAAACAAAATACTAAAAAACTGACCAGAGAAACAGACCTAGACAACCAGAAACTGACCAACTGACCACAGTCTGACCTCGGAACCAGAAACTGACCAACTGACCACAATCTGACCGTGGCAACATGAAACTGACCAACTGACCACAGTCTGACCTAGAAACCAGAAACTGTCCAACTGAACACAGTCTGACCTCGAAACCAGAAACTGACGAACTGACCACATTCTTAACTCGAAACCAGAAACTGACGAACTGACCACATTCTGACCTCAGAACCAGAAACTGACCAACTGACCACAGTCTGACCGAGGCAATATGAAACTGACCAACTGACCATAGTCTGACCTACAAACCAGAAACTGACCAACTGCTTCAGTCTGAACGAGACAACATGAAACGACCAACTGACCAAGACAACACGAAACTGAATTAATGACCACAGTCTGACCAAGAAACGAGCAACTGAGCAACAGACCACAATCTGACCTCGAAACCAGAAACTGACCAAATGACCACAGTCTGACCTAGCAACCACAAACTGTCCAACAGGCCACATTCTGACCTAGCAACCAGTATCTGACAAACTGACCACAGTCTGACATAGAAACCAGCAATTGACCAACTGAACACAGTCTAACCTAGAAACCTGAAACTGACTAACTGACCACAGTCTGAACTAGAAACCAGAAACTGAACAACTGACCACAGTCTGACCTCAAAACCAGAAACTGATCAACTAACAACATTCTGACCTCGAAACCAGAAACTGACCAACTGAATACATTAATAACTCGAAACCAGAAACTGACCAACTGACCACATTCTGACCTAGAAACCAGAAACTGAACGTCTGACCTCAGGCTGACATAAAAACAGAAATGACCAACTGACCACAGTCTGACCTAGAAACCAGAAACTTATCAATGGACCACAGTCTGACCTAGAAAAAAGAAACTGACCAACTGACCACAGTCTGACCTTGGAACCCGAAACTGACCAATTGACCACAAGTCTGACCTAGAAACCAGAAACTGACCAAATGACCACCGTCTGACCTTGCAACCACAAACTGTCCAACAGACCACATTCGGACCTAGCGACCAGTATCTGACAAACTGACCAAAGTCTGACGTAGAAACAAGCAAATGACCAACTGACCACATTCTGACCTAGCGACCAGTATCTGACCAACTGACCACAGTCTGACCTAGAAACCAGAAATTGACCAACTGACCACAGTCTGACCTCGAAACCATAAACTGACCAACTGAGCAAGAGAACACGAAACTGACTAAATGACCACAATCTGACCAAGAAACGAGAAACTGAGCAACTGACCACAATCTGACCTCGATACCAGAAACTGACCAAATGACCACAGTCTGACCGAGCAACCACAAACTGTCCAACAGGCCACATTCTGACCTAGCAACCAGTATCTGACGAACTGACCACAGTCTGACATAGAAACCAGCAATTAACCAACTGAACACAGTCTAACCTAGAAACCTGAAACTGACCAACTGACCACAGTCTGATCTAGAAACCAGAAACTGAACAACTGACCACAGTCTGACCTCAAAACCAGAAACTGATCAACTGACAACAGTCTGACCTCGAAACCAGAAACTGACCAACTGAATACATTCTTAACTCGAAACCAGAAACTGACCAACTGACCACATTCTGACCTAGAAACCAGAAACTGACCGTCTGCCCTCAGTCTGACATAAAAAAAGCAACTGACCAACTGACCACAGTCTGACCTAGAAACCAGAAACTGACCAATGGACCATAGTCTGACCTAGAAAAAAGAAACTGACCAACTAACCACAGTCTGACATTGGAACCCGAAAATGACGAACTGACCACAAGTCTGACCTAGAAACCAGAAACTGACCAAATGACCACCATCTGACCTCGCAACCACAAACTGTCCAACAGACCACATTCTGACCTAGCGACCAGTATCTGACCAACTGACCAAAGTCTGACGTAGAAACAAGCAAATGAACAACTGACCACATTCTGACCTAGCGACCAGTATCTGACCAATTGACCACAGTCTGACCTAGAAACCAGAAATTGACCAACTGACCACAGTCTGACCTCGAAACCATAAACTGACCAACTGACCACAGTCTGACCTCGAAACTATAAACTGACGCACTGACCACATTCTTAACTCGAAACCAGAAACTGACGAACTGACCACATTCTGACCTAGAAACCAGAAACTGACCATCTGACCTCAGTCTGACCTAAAAACAGAAACTGACCAACTGACCACATTCTGACCTAGAAATCAGAAACTGACCAACTGACCACAGTCTGACCTTGGAACCAGAAACTGACCAACTGACCACAGTATGACCTCGGAACCAGAAACTGACCAACTGACCACAGTCTGACCGAGGCAACATGAAACTGACGAACTGACCACAGTCTGACCTAGATACCAGAAATTGACCAACTGACCACAGTCTGACCTCGAAAGAAGAAACTGACCAACTGACCACAGTCTGACATCGAAACAAGAAACTGACGAACTGACCACATTCTTAACTCGAAACCAGAAACTGACGAACTGACCACAGTCTGACCTAGAAACCAGAAACTGACCATCTTACGTCAGTCTGACCTAAAAACCGAAACTGAACAACTGACCACAGTCAAACCTAGAAAACAGAAATTGACCAACGGACCACAATCTGACCTAGAAACCAGAAACTGACCAACTGACCACAGTCTGACCTTGGAACCAGAAACTGACCAACTGACCACAGTCTGACCTCGGAACCAGAAACTGACCAACTGACCACAATCTGACCGTGGCAACATGAAACTGACCAACTGACCACAGTCTGACCTAGAAACCAGAAACTGTCCAACTGAACACAGTCTGATCTAGAAACCAGAAACTGAACAACTGACCACAGTCTGATCTATCAACCAGAAACTGACCAACTGACCATTGGCTGACCTAGCAACAAGCAACTGACCGACTGACCACAGGATGACCTTGCAAACAAAATACTAAAAAACTGACCAGAGAAACAGACCTAGACAACCAGAAACTGACCAACTGACCACAGTCTGACCTCGGAACCAGAAACTGACCAACTGACCACAATCTGACCGTGGCAACATGAAACTGACCAACTGACCACAGTCTGACCTAGAAACCAGAAACTGTCCAACTGAACACAGTCTGACCTCGAAACCAGAAACTGACGAACTGACCACATTCTTAACTCGAAACCAGAAACTGACGAACTGACCACATTCTGACCTCAGAACCAGAAACTGACCAACTGACCACAGTCTGACCGAGGCAATATGAAACTGACCAACTGACCATAGTCTGACCTACAAACCAGAAACTGACCAACTGCTTCAGTCTGAACGAGACAACATGAAACGACCAACTGACCAAGACAACACGAAACTGAATTAATGACCACAGTCTGACCAAGAAACGAGCAACTGAGCAACAGACCACAATCTGACCTCGAAACCAGAAACTGACCAAATGACCACAGTCTGACCTAGCAACCACAAACTGTCCAACAGGCCACATTCTGACCTAGCAACCAGTATCTGACTAACTGACCACAGTCTGACATAGAAACCAGCAATTGACCAACTGAACACAGTCTAACCTAGAAACCTGAAACTGACTAACTGACCACAGTCTGAACTAGAAACCAGAAACTGAACAAATGACCACAGTCTGACCTCAAAACCAGAAACTGATCAACTAACAACATTCTGACCTCGAAACCAGAAACTGACCAACTGAATACATTAATAACTCGAAACCAGAAACTGACCAACTGACCACATTCTGACCTAGAAACCAGAAACTGAACGTCTGACCTCAGGCTGACATAAAAACAGAAATGACCAACTGACCACAGTCTGACCTAGAAACCAGAAACTTATCAATGGACCACAGTCTGACCTAGAAAAAAGAAACTGACCAACTGACCACAGTCTGACCTTGGAACCCGAAACTGACCAACTGACCACAAGTCTGACCTAGAAACCAGAAACTGACCAAATGACCACCGTCTGACCTTGCAACCACAAACTGTCCAACAGACCACATTCGGACCTAGCGACCAGTATCTGACAAACTGACCAAAGTCTGACGTAGAAACAAGCAAATGACCAACTGACCACAGTCTGACCTAGCGACCAGTATCTGACCAACTGACCACAGTCTGACCTAGAAACCAGAAATTGACCAACTGACCACAGTCTGACCTCGAAACCATAAACTGACCAACTGAGCAAGAGAACACGAAACTGACTAAATGACCACAGTCTGACCAAGAAACGAGAAACTGAGCAACTGACCACAATCTGACCTCGAAACCAGAAACTGACCAAATGACCACAGTCTGACCGAGCAAACACAAACTGTCCAACAGGCCACATTCTGACCTAACAACCAGTATCTGACTAACTGACCACAGTCTGACATAGAAACCAGCAATTGACCAACTGAACACAGTCTAACCTAGAAACCTGAAACTGACCAACTGACCACAGTCTGATCTAGAAACCAGAAACTGAACAACTGACCACAGTCTGACCTCAAACCCAGAAACTGATCAACTGACAACAGTCTGACCTCGAAACCAGAAACTGACCAACTGAATACATTCTTAACTCGAAACCAGAAACTGACCAACTGACCACATTCTGACCTAGAAACCAGAAACTGACCGTCTGCCCTCAGTCTGACATAAAAAAAGCAACTGACCAACTGACCACAGTCTGACCTAGAAACCAGAAACTGACCAATGGACCATAGTCTGACCTAGAAAAAAGAAACTGACCAACTAACCACAGTCTGACATTGGAACCCGAAAATGACGAACTGACCACAAGTCTGACCTAGAAACCAGAAACTGACCAAATGACCACCATCTGACCTCGCAACCACAAACTGTCCAACAGACGACATTCTGACCTAGCGACCAGTATCTGACCAACTGACCAAAGTCTGACGTAGAAACAAGCAAATGAACAACTGACCACATTCTGACCTAGCGACCAGTATCTGACCAATTGACCACAGTCTGACCTAGAAACCAGAAATTGACCAACTGACCACAGTCTGACCTCGAAACCATAAACTGACCAAGTGACCACAGTCTGACCTCGAAACTATAAACTGACGCACTGACCACATTCTTAACTCGAAACCAGAAACTGACGAACTGACCACATTCTGACCTAGAAACCAGAAACTGACCATCTGACCTCAGTCTGACCTAAAAACAGAAACTGACCAACTGACCACATTCTGACCTAGAAATCAGAAACTGACCAACTGACCACAGTCTGACCTTGGAACCAGAAACTGACCAACTGACCACAGTATGACCTCGGAACCAGAAACTGACCAACTGACCACAGTCTGACCGAGGCAACATGAAACTGACGAACTGACCACAGTCTGACCTAGATACCAGAAATTGACCAACTGACCACAGTCTGACCTCGAAAGAAGAAACTGACCAACTGACCACAGTCTGACATCGAAACAAGAAACTGACGAACTGACCACATTCTTAACTCGAAACCAGAAACTGACGAACTGACCACAGTCTGACCTAGAAACCAGAAACTGACCATCTTACGTCAGTCTGACCTAAAAACCGAAACTGAACAACTGACCACAGTCAGACCTAGAAAACAGAAATTGACCAACGGACCACAATCTGACCTAGAAACCAGAAACTGACCAACTGACCACAGTCTGACCTTGGAACCAGAAACTGACCAACTGACCACAGTCTGACCTCGGAACCAGAAACTGACCAACTGACCACAATCATACCGTGGCAACATGAAACTGACCAACTGACCACAGTCTGACCTAGAAACCAGAAACTGTCCAACTGAACACAGTCTGATCTAGAAACCAGAAACTGACCAACTGACCACAGTCTGATCTATCAACCAGAAACTGACCAACTGACCATTGGCTGACCTAGCAACAAGCAACTGACCGACTGACCACAGGATGACCTAGCAAACAAAATACTAAAAAACTGACCAGAGAAACAGACCCAGACAACCAGAAACTGACCAACTGACCACAGTCTGACCTCGGAACCAGAAACTGACCAACTGACCACAATCTGACCGTGGCAACATGAAACTGACCAACTGACCACAGTCTGACCTAGAAACCAGAAACTGTCCAACTGACCACAATCTGACCGTGGCAACATGAAACTGACCAACTGACCACAGTCTGACCTAGAAACCAGAAACTGTCCAACTGAACACAGTCTGACCTCGAAACCAGAAACTGACGAACTGACCACAGTTTGACCGAGGCAATATGAAACTGACCAACTGACCATAGTCTGACCTACAAACCAGAAACTGACCAACTGCTTCAGTCTGAACGAGACAACATGAAACGACCAACTGACCAAGACAACACGAAACTGAATTAATGACCACAGTCTGACCAAGAAACGAGCAACTGAGCAACAGACCACAATCTGACCTCGAAACCAGAAACTGACCAAATGACCACAGTCTGACCTAGCAACCACAAACTGTCCAACAGGCCACATTCAGACCTAGCAACCAGTATCTGACTAATTGACCACAGTCTGACATAGAAACCAGCAATTGACCAACTGAACACAGTCTAACCTAGAAACCTGAAACTGACTAACTGACCACAGTCTGAACTAGAAACCAGAAACTGAAAAACTGACCACAGTCTGACCTCAAAACCAGAAACTGATCAACTAACAACAGTCTGACCTCGAATCCAGAAACTGACCAACTGAATACATTAATAACTCGAAACCAGAAACTGACCAACTGACCACATTCTGACCTAGAAACCAGAAACTGAACGTCTGACCTGAGGCTGACATAAAAACAGAAATAACCAACTGACCACAGTCTGACCTAGAAACCAGAAACTTATCAATGGACCACAGTCTGACCTAGAAAAAAGAAACTGACCAACTGACCACAGTCTGACCTTGGAACCCGAAACTGACCAACTGACCACAAGTCTGACCTAGAAACCAGAAACTGACCAAATGACCACCGTCTGACCTTGCAACCATAAACTGTCCAACAGACCACATTCGGACCTAGCGACCAGTATCTGACAAACTGACCAAAGTCTGACGTAGAAACAAGCAAATGACCAACTGACCACATTCTGACCTAGCGACCAGTATCTGACCAACTGACCACAGTCTGACCTAGAAACCAGAAATTGACCAACTGACCACAGTCTGACCTCGAAACCATAAACTGACCAACTGAGCAAGAGAACACGAAACTGACTAAATGACCACAATCTGACCAAGAAACGAGAAACTGAGCAACTGACCATAATCTGACCTCGAAACCAGAAACTGACCAAATGACCACAGTCTGACCGAGCAACCACAAACTGTCCAACAGGCCACATTCTGACCTAGCAACCAGTATCTGACTAACTGACCACAGTCTGACATAGAAACCAGCAATTGACCAACTGAACACAGTCTAACCTAGAAACCTGAAACTGACCAACTGACCACAGTCTGATCTAGAAACCAGAAACTGAACAACTGACCACAGTCTGACCTCAAAACCAGAAACTGATCAACTGACAACAGTCTGATCTCGAAACCAGAAACTGACCAACTGAATACATTCTTAACTCGAAACCAGAAACTGACCAACTGACCACATTCTGACCTAGAAACCAGAAACTGACCGTCTGCCCTCAGTCTGACATAAAAAAAGCAACTGACCAACTGACCACAGTCTGACCTAGAAACCAGAAACTGACCAATGGACCATAGTCTGACCTAGAAAAAAGAAACTGACCAACTAACCACAGTCTGACATTGGAACCCGAAAATGACGAACTGACCACAAGTCTGACCTAGAAACCAGAAACTGACCAAATGACCACCATCTGACCTCGCAACCACAAACTGTCCAACAGACCACATTCTGAACTAGCGACCAGTATCTGACCAACTGACCAAAGTCTGACGTAGAAACAAGCAAATGAACAACTGACCACATTCTGACCTAGCGACCAGTATCTGACCAATTGACCACAGTCTGACCTAGAAACCAGAAATTGACCAACTGACCACAGTCTGACCTCGAAACCATAAACTGACCAACTGACCACAGTCTGACCTCGAAACTATAAACTGACGCACTGACCACATTCTTAACTCGAAACCAGAAACTGACGAACTGACCACATTCTGACCTAGAAACCAGAAACTGACCATCTGACCTCAGTCTGACCTAAAAACAGAAACTGACCAACTGACCACAGTCTGACCTTGGAACCAGAAACTGACCAACTGACCACAGTATGACCTCGGAACCAGAAACTGACCAACTGACCACAGTCTGACCGAGGCAACATGAAACTGACGAACTGACCACAGTCTGACCTAGATACCAGAAATTGACCAACTGACCACAGTCTGACCTCGAAAGAAGAAACTGACCAACTGACCACAGTCTGACATCGAAACAAGAAACTGACGAACTGACCACATTCTTAACTCGAAACCAGAAACTGACGAACTGACCACAGTCTGACCTAGAAACCAGAAACTGACCATCTTACGTCAGTCTGACCTAAAAACCGAAACTGAACAACTGACCACAGTCAGACCTAGAAAACAGAAATTGACCAACGGACCACAATCTGACCTAGAAACCAGAAACTGACCAACTGACCACAGTCTGACCTCGGAACCAGAAACTGACCAACTGACCACAATCTGACTGTGGCAACATGAAACTGACCAACTGACCACAGTCTGACCTAGAAACCAGAAACTGTCCAACTGAACACAGTCTGATCTAGAAACCAGAAACTGACCAACTGACCACAGTCTGATCTATCAACCAGAAACTGACCAACTGACCATTGGCTGACCTAGCAACAAGCAACTGACCGACTGACCACAGGATGACCTAGCAAACAAAATACTAAAAAACTGACCAGAGAAACAGACCTAGACAACCAGAAACTGACCAACTGACCACAGTCTGACCTCGGAACCAGAAACTGACCAACTGACCACAATCTGACCGTGGCAACATGAAACTGACCAACTGACCACAGTCTGACCTAGAAACCAGAAACTGTCCAACTGAACACAGTCTGACCTCGAAACCAGAAACTGACGAACTGACCACGTTCTTAACTCGAAACCAGAAACTGACGAACTGACCACATTCTGACCTCAGAACCAGAAACTGACCAACTGACCACAGTCTGACCGAGGCAATATGAAACTGACCAACTGACCATAGTCTGACCTACAAACCAGAAACTGACCAACTGCTTCAGTCTGAACGAGACAACATGAAACGACCAACTGACCAAGACAACACGAAACTGAATTAATGACCACAGTCTGACCAAGAAACGAGCAACTGAGCAACAGACCACAATCTGACCTCGAAACCAGAAACTGACCAAATGACCACAGTCTGACCTAGCAACCACAAACTGTCCAACAGGCCACATTCTGACCTAGCAACCAGTATCTGACAAACTGACCACAGTCTGACATAGAAACCAGCAATTGACCAACTGAACACAGTCTAACCTAGAAACCTGAAACTAACTAACTGACCACAGTCTGAACTAGAAACCAGAAACTGAACAACTAACCACAGTCTGACCTCAAAACCAGAAACTGATCAACTAACAACATTCTGACCTCGAAACCAGAAACTGACCAACTGAATACATTAATAACTCGAAACCAGAAACTGACCAACTGACCACATTCTGACGTAGAAACCAGAAACTGAACGTCTGACCTCAGGCTGACATAAAAACAGAAATGACCAACTGACCACAGTCTGACCTAGAAACCAGAAACTTATCAATGGACCACAGTCTGACCTAGAAAAAAGAAACTGACCAACTGACCACAGTCTGACCTTGGAACCCGAAACTGACCAATTGACCACAAGTCTGACCTAGAAACCAGAAACTGACCAAATGACCACCGTCTGACCTTGCAACCACAAACTGTCCAACAGACCACATTCGGACCTAGCGACCAGTATCTGACAAACTGACCAAAGTCTGACGTAGAAACAAGCAAATGACCAACTGACCACATTCTGACCTAGCGACCAGTATCTGACCAACTGACCACAGTCTGACCTAGAAACCAGAAATTGACCAACTGACCACAGTCTGACCTCGAAACCATAAACTGACCAACTGAGCAAGAGAACACGAAACTGACTAAATGACCACAATCTGACCAAGAAACGAGAAACTGAGAAACTGACCACAATCTGACCTCGAAACCAGAAACTGACCAAATGACCACAGTCTGACCGAGCAACCACAAACTGTCCAACAGGCCACATTCTGACCTAGCAACCAGTATCTGACGAACTGACCACAGTCTGACATAGAAACCAGCAATTAACCAACTGAACACAGTCTAACCTAGAAACCTGAAACTGACCAACTGACCACAGTCTGATCTAGAAACCAGAAACTGAACAACAGACCAGAGTCTGACCTCAAAACCAGAAACTGATCAACTGACAACAGTCTGACCTCGAAACCAGAAACTGACCAACTGAATACATTCTTAACTCGAAACCAGAAACTGACCAACTGACCACATTCTGACCTAGAAACCAGAAACTGACCGTCTGCCCTCAGTCTGACATAAAAAAAGCAACTGACCAACTGACCACAGTCTGACCTAGAAAACAGAAACTGACCAATGGACCATAGTCTGACCTAGAAAAAAGAAACTGACCAACTAACCACAGTCTGACATTGGAACGCGAAAATGACGAACTGACCACAAGTCTGACCTAGAAACCAGAAACTGACCAAATGACCACCATCTGACCTCGCAACCACAAACTGTCCAACAGACCACATTCTGACCTAGCGACCAGTATCTGACCAATTGACCACAGTCTGACCTAGAAACCAGAAATTGACCAACTGACCACAGTCTGACCTCGAAACCATAAACTGACCAACTGACCACAGTCTGACCTCGAAACTATAAACTGACGCACTGACCACATTCTTAACTCGAAACCAGAAACTGACGAACTGACCACATTCTGACCTAGAAACCAGAAACTGACCATCTGACCTCAGTCTGACCTAAAAACAGAAACTGACCAACTGACCACATTCTGACCTAGAAATCAGAAACTGACCAACTGACCACAGTCTGACCTTGGAACCAGAAACTGACCAACTGACCACAGTATGACCTCGGAACCAGAAACTGACCAACTGACCACAGTCTGACCGAGGCAACATGAAACTGACGAACTGACCACAGTCTGACCTAGATACCAGAAATTGACCAACTGACCACAGTCTGACCTCGAAAGAAGAAACTGACCAACTGACCACAGTCTGACATCGAAACAAGAAACTGACGAACTGACCACATTCTTAACTCGAAACCAGAAACTGACGAACTGACCACAGTCTGACCTAGAAACCAGAAACTGACCATCTTACGTCAGTCTGACCTAAAAACCGAAACTGAACAACTGACCACAGTCAGACCTAGAAAACAGAAATTGACCAACGGACCACAATCTGACCTAGAAACCAGAAACTGACCAACTGACCACAGTCTGACCTTGGAACCAGAAACTGACCAACTGACCACAGTCTGACCTCGGAACCAGAAACTGACCAACTGACCACAATCTGACCGTGGCAACATGAAACTGACCAACTGACCACAGTCTGACCTAGAAACCAGAAACTGTCCAACTGAACACAGTCTGATCTAGAAACCAGAAACTGACCAACTGACCACAGTCTGATCTATCAACCAGAAACTGACCAACTGACCATTGGCTGACCTAGCAACAAGCAACTGACCGACTGACCACAGGATGACCTTGCAAACAAAATACTAAAAAACTGACCAGAGAAACAGACCTAAACAACCAGAAACTGACCAACTGACCACAGTCTGACCTCGGAACCAGAAACTGACCAACTGACCACAATCTGACCGTGGCAACATGAAACTGACCAACTGACCACAGTCTGACCTAGAAACCAGAAACTGTCCAACTGAACACAGTCTGACCTCGAAACCAGAAACTGACGAACTGACCACATTCTTAACTCGAAACCAGAAACTGACGAACTGACCACATTCTGACCTCAGAACCAGAAACTGACCAACTGACCACAGTCTGACCGAGGCAATATGAAACTGACCAACTGACCATAGTCTGACCTACAAACCAGAAACTGACCAACTGCTTCAGTCTGAAAGAGACAACATGAAACGACCAACTGACCAAGACAACACGAAACTGAATTAATGACCACAGTCTGACCAAGAAACGAGCAACTGAGCAACAGACCACAATCTGACCTCGAAACCAGAAACTGACCAAATGACCACAGTCTGACCTAGCAACCACAAACTGTCCAACAGGCCACATTCTGACCTAGCAACCAGTATCTGACTAACTGACCACAGTCTGACATAGAAACCAGCAATTGACCAACTGAACACAGTCTAACCTAGAAACCTGAAACTGACTAACTGACCACAGTCTGAACTAGAAACCAGAAACTGAACAAATGACCACAGTCTGACCTCAAAACCAGAAACTGATCAACTAACAACATTCTGACCTCGAAACCAGAAACTGACCAACTGAATACATTAATAACTCGAAACCAGAAACTGACCAACTGACCACATTCTGACCTAGAAACCAGAAACTGAACGTCTGACCTCAGGCTGACATAAAAACAGAAATGACCAACTGACCACAGTCTGACCTAGAAACCAGAAACTTATCAATGGACCACAGTCTGACCTAGAAAAAAGAAACTGACCAACTGACCACAGTCTGACCTTGGAACCCGAAACTGACCAACTGACCACAAGTCTGACCTAGAAACCAGAAACTGACCAAATGACCACCGTCTGACCTTGCAACCACAAACTGTCCAACAGACCACATTCGGACCTAGCGACCAGTATCTGACAAACTGACCAAAGTCTGACGTAGAAACAAGCAAATGACCAACTGACCACAGTCTGACCTAGCGACCAGTATCTGACCAACTGACCACAGTCTGACCTAGAAACCAGAAATTGACCAACTGACCACAGTCTGACCTCGAAACCATAAACTGACCAACTGAGCAAGAGAACACGAAACTGACTAAATGACCACAGTCTGACCAAGAAACGAGAAACTGAGCAACTGACCACAATCTGACCTCGAAACCAGAAACTGACCAAATGACCACAGTCTGACCGAGCAACCACAAACTGTCCAACAGGCCACATTCTGACCTAGCAACCAGTATCTGACTAACTGACCACAGTCTGACATAGAAACCAGCAATTGACCAACTGAACACAGTCTAACCTAGAAACCTGAAACTGACCAACTGACCACAGTCTGATCTAGAAACCAGAAACTGAACAACTGACCACAGTCTGACCTCAAAACCAGAAACTGATCAACTGACAACAGTCTGACCTCGAAACCAGAAACTGACCAACTGAATACATTCTTAACTCGAAACCAGAAACTGACCAACTGACCACATTCTGACCTAGAAACCAGAAACTGACCGTCTGCCCTCAGTCTGACATAAAAAAAGCAACTGACCAACTGACCACAGTCTGACCTAGAAACCAGAAACTGACCAATGGACCATAGTCTGACCTAGAAAAAAGAAACTGACCAACTAACCACAGTCTGACATTGGAACCCGAAAATGACGAACTGACCACAAGTCTGACCTAGAAACCAGAAACTGAGCAAATGACCACCATCTGACCTCGCAACCACAAACTGTCCAACAGACCACATTCTGACCTAGCAACCAGTATCTGACCAACTGACCAAAGTCTGACGTAGAAACAAGCAAATGAACAACTGACCACATTCTGACCTAGCGACCAGTATCTGACCAATTGACCACAGTCTGACCTAGAAACCAGAAATTGACCAACTGACCACAGTCTGACCTCGAAACCATAAACTGACCAACTGACCACAGTCTGACCTCGAAACTATAAACTGACGCACTGACCACATTCTTAACTCGAAACCAGAAACTGACGAACTGACCACATTCTGACCTAGAAACCAGAAACTGACCATCTGACCTCAGTCTGACCTAAAAACAGAAACTGACCAACTGACCACAGTCTGACCTTGGAACCAGAAACTGACCAACTGACCACAGTATGACCTCGGAACCAGAAACTGACCAACTGACCACAGTCTGACCGAGGCAACATGAAACTGACGAACTGACCACAGTCTGACCTAGATACCAGAAATTGACCAACTGACCACAGTCTGACCTCGAAAGAAGAAACTGACCAACTGACCACAGTCTGACATCGAAACAAGAAACTGACGAACTGACCACATTCTTAACTCGAAACCAGAAACTGACGAACTGACCACAGTCTGACCTAGAAACCAGAAACTGACGAACTGACCACAGTCTGACCTAGAAACAAGAAACTGACCATCTTACGTCAGTCTGACCTAAAAACCGAAACTGAACAACTGACCACAGTCAGACCTAGAAAACAGAAATTGACCAACGGACCACAATCTGACCTAGAAACCAGAAACTGACCAACTGACCACAGTCTGACCTTGGAACCAGAAACTGACCAACTGACCACAGTCTGACCTCGGAACCAGAAACTGACCAACTGAACGTAGTCTGACCTACAAACCAGAAAATGACCAACTGCTTCAGTCTGAACGAGACAACATGAAACGACCAACTGACCAAGACAACACGAAACTGAATTAATGACCACAGTCTGACCAAGAAACGAGCAACTGAGCAACAGACCACAATCTGACCTCGAAACCAGAAACTGACCAAATGACCACAGTCTGACCTAGCAACCACAAACTGTCCAACAGGCCACATTCTGACCTAGCAACCAGTATCTGACAAACTGACCACAGTCTGACATAGAAACCAGCAATTGACCAACTGAACACAGTCTAACCTAGAAACCTGAAACTGACTAACTGACCACAGTCTGAACTAGAAACCAGAAACTGAACAAATGACCACAGTCTGACCTCAAAACCAGAAACTGATCAACTAACAACATTCTGACCTCGAAACCAGAAACTGACCAACTGTATACATTAATAACTCGAAACCAGAAACTGACCAACTGACCACATTCTGACCTAGAAACCAGAAACTGAACGTCTGACCTCAGGCTGACATAAAAACAGAAATGACCAACTGACCACAGTCTGTCCTAGAAACCAGAAACTTATCAATGGACCACAGTCTGACCTAGAAAAAAGAAACTGACCAACTGACCACAGTCTGACCTTGGAACCCGAAACTGACCAACTGACCACAAGTCTGACCTAGAAACCAGAAACTGACCAAATGACCACCGTCTGACCTTGCAACCACAAACTGTCCAACAGACCACATTCGGACCTAGCGACCAGTATCTGACAAACTGACCAAAGTCTGACGTAGAAACAAGCAAATGACCAACTGACCACAGTCTGACCTAGCGACCAGTATCTGACCAACTGACCACAGTCTGACCTAGAAACCAGAAATTGACCAACTGACCACAGTCTGACCTCGAAACCATAAACTGACCAACTGAGCAAGAGAACACGAAACTGACTAAATGACCACAGTCTGACCAAGAAACGAGAAACTGAGCAACTGACCACAATCTGACCTCGAAACCAGAAACTGACCAAATGACCACAGTCTGACCGAGCAACCACAAACTGTCCAACAGGCCACATTCTGACCTAGCAACCAGTATCTGACTAACTGACCACAGTCTGACATAGAAACCAGCAATTGACCAACTGAACACAGTCTAACCTAGAAACCTGAAACTGACCAACTGACCACAGTCTGATCTAGAAACCAGAAACTGAACAACTGACCACAGTCTGACCTCAAAACCAGAAACTGATCAACTGACAACAGTCTGACCTCGAAACCAGAAACTGACCAACTGAATACATTCTTAACTCGAAACCAGAAACTGACCAACTGACCACATTCTGACCTAGAAACCAGAAACTGACCGTCTGCCCTCAGTCTGACATAAAAAAAGCAACTGACCAACTGACCACAGTCTGACCTAGAAACCAGAAACTGACCAATGGACCATAGTCTGACCTAGAAAAAAGAAACTGACCAACTAACCACAGTCTGACATTGGAACCCGAAAATGACGAACTGACCACAAGTCTGACCTAGAAACCAGAAACTGACCAAATGACCACCATCTGACCTCGCAACCACAAACTGTCCAACAGACCACATTCTGACCTAGCGACCAGTATCTGACCAACTGACCAAAGTCTGACGTAGAAACAAGCAAATGAACAACTGACCACATTCTGACCTAGCGACCAGTATCTGACCAATTGACCACAGTCTGACCTAGAAACCAGAAATTGACCAACTGACCACAGTCTGACCTCGAAACCATAAACTGACCAACTGACCACAGTCTGACCTCGAAACTATAAACTGACGCACTGACCACATTCTTAACTCGAAACCAGAAACTGACGAACTGACCACATTCTGACCTAGAAACCAGAAACTGACCATCTGACCTCAGTCTGACCTAAAAACAGAAACTGACCAACTGACCACATTCTGACCTAGAAATCAGAAACTGACCAACTGACCACAGTCTGACCTTGGAACCAGAAACTGACCAACTGACCACAGTATGACCTCGGAACCAGAAACTGACCAACTGACCACAGTCTGACCGAGGCAACATGAAACTGACGAACTGACCACAGTCTGACCTAGATACCAGAAATTGACCAACTGACCACAGTCTGACCTCGAAAGAAGAAACTGACCAACTGACCACAGTCTGACATCGAAACAAGAAACTGACGAACTGACCACATTCTTAACTCGAAACCAGAAACTGACGAACTGACCACAGTCTGACCTAGAAACCAGAAACTGACCATCTTACGTCAGTCTGACCTAAAAACCGAAACTGAACAACTGACCACAGTCAGACCTAGAAAACAGAAATTGACCAACGGACCACAATCTGACCTAGAAACCAGAAACTGACCAACTGACCACAGTCTGACCTTGGAACCAGAAACTGACCAACTGACCACAGTCTGACCTCGGAACCAGAAACTGACCAACTGACCACAATCTGACCGTGGCAACATGAAACTGACCAACTGACCACAGTCTGACCTAGAAACCAGAAACTGTCCAACTGAACACAGTCTGATCTAGAAACCAGAAACTGACCAACTGACCACAGTCTGATCTATCAACCAGAAACTGACCAACTGACCATTGGCTGACCTAGCAACAAGCAACTGACCGACTGACCACAGGATGACCTAGCAAACAAAATGCTAAAAAAACTGACCAGAGAAACAGACCTAGACAACCAGAAACTGACCAACTGACCACAGTCTGACCTCGGAACCAGAAACTGACCAACTGACCACAATCTGACCGTGGCAACATGAAACTGACCAACTGACCACAGTCTGACCTAGAAACCAGAAACTGTCCAACTGAACACAGTCTGACCTCGAAACCAGAAACTGACGAACTGACCACATTCTTAACTCGAAACCAGAAACTGACGAACTGACCACATTCTGACCTCAGAACCAGAAACTGACCAACTGACCACAGTCTGACCGAGGCAATATGAAACTGACCAACTGACCATAGTCTGACCTACAAACCAGAAACTGACCAACTGCTTCAGTCTGAACGAGACAACATGAAACGACCAACTGACCAAGACAACACGAAACTGAATTAATGACCACAGTCTGACCAAGAAACGAGCAACTGAGCAACAGACCACAATCTGACCTCGAAACCAGAAACTGACCAAATGACCACAGTCTGACCTAGCAACCACAAACTGTCCAACAGGCCACATTCTGACCTAGCAACCAGTATCTGACTAACTGACCACAGTCTGACATAGAAACCAGCAATTGACCAACTGAACACAGTCTAACCTAGAAACCTGAAACTGACTAACTGACCACAGTCTGAACTAGAAACCAGAAACTGAACAACTGACCACAGTCTGACCTCAAAACCAGAAACTGATCAACTAACAACATTCTGACCTCGAAACCAGAAACTGACCAACTGAATACATTAATAACTCGAAACCAGAAACTGACCAACTGACCACATTCTGACCTAGAAACCAGAAACTGAACGTCTGACCTCAGGCTGACATAAAAACAGAAATGACCAACTGACCACAGTCTGACCTAGAAACCAGAAACTTATCAATGGACCACAGTCTGACCTAGAAAAAAGAAACTGACCAACTGACCACAGTCTGACCTTGGAACCCGAAACTGACCAACTGACCACAAGTCTGACCTAGAAACCAGAAACTGACCAAATGACCACCGTCTGACCTTGCAACCACAAACTGTCCAACAGACCACTTTCGGACCTAGCGACCAGTATCTGACAAACTGACCAAAGTCTGACGTAGAAACAAGCAAATGACCAACTGACCACAGTCTGACCTAGCGACCAGTATCTGACCAACTGACCACAGTCTGACCTAGAAACCAGAAATTGACCAACTGACCACAGTCTGACCTCGAAACCATAAACTGACCAACTGAGCAAGAGAACACGAAACTGACTAAATGACCACAGTCTGACCAAGAAACGAGAAACTGAGCAACTGACCACAATCTGACCTCGAAACCAGAAACTGACCAAATGACCACAGTCTGACCGAGCAACCACAAACTGTCCAACAGGCCACATTCTGACCTAGCAACCAGTATCTGACTAACTGACCACAGTCTGACATAGAAACCAGCAATTGACCAACTGAACACAGTCTAACCTAGAAACCTGAAACTGACCAACTGACCACAGTCTGATCTAGAAACCAGAAACTGAACAACTGACCACAGTCTGACCTCAAAACCAGAAACTGATCAACTGACAACAGTCTGACCTCGAAACCAGAAACTGACCAACTGAATACACTCTTAACTCGAAACCAGAAACTGACCAACTGACCACATTCTGACCTAGAAACCAGAAACTGAACGTCTGCCCTCAGTCTGACATAAAAAAAGCAACTGACCAACTGACCACAGTCTGACCTAGAAACCAGAAACTGACCAATGGACCATAGTCTGACCTAGAAAAAATAAACTGACCAACTAACCACAGTCTGACATTGGAACCCGAAAATGACGAACTGACCACAAGTCTGACCTAGAAACCAGAAACTGACCAAATGACCACCATCTGACCTCGCAACCACAAACTGTCCAACAGACCACATTCTGACCTAGCGACCAGTATCTGACCAACTGACCAAAGTCTGACGTAGAAACAAGCAAATGAACAACTGACCACATTCTGACCTAGCGACCAGTATCTGACCAATTGACCACAGTCTGACCTAGAAACCAGAAATTGACCAACTGACCACAGTCTGACCTCGAAACCATAAACTGACCAACTGACCACAGTCTGACCTCGAAACTATAAACTGACGCACTGACCACATTCTTAACTCGAAACCAGAAACTGACGAACTGACCACATTCTGACCTAGAAACCAGAAACTGACCATCTGACCTCAGTCTGACCTAAAAACAGAAACTGACCAACTGACCACATTCTGACCTAGAAATCAGAAACTGACCAACTGACCACAGTCTGACCTTGGAACCAGAAACTGACCAACTGACCACAGTATGACCTCGGAACCAGAAACTGACCAACTGATCACAGTCTGACCGAGGCAACATGAAACTGACGAACTGACCACAGTCTGACCTAGATACCAGAAATTGACCAACTGACCACAGTCTGACCTCGAAAGAAGAAACTGACCAACTGACCACAGTCTGACATCGAAACAAGAAACTGACGAACTGACCACATTCTTAACTCGAAACCAGAAACTGACGAACTGACCACAGCCTGACCTAGAAACCAGAAACTGACCATCTTACGTCAGTCTGACCTAGAAACCAGAAACTGACCAACTGACCACAGTCTGACCTTGGAACCAGAAACTGACCAACTGACCACAGTCTGACCTCGGAACCAGAAACTGACCAACTGACCACAATCTGACCGTGGCAACATGAAACTGACCAACTGACCACAGTCTGACCTAGAAACCAGAAACTGTCCAACTGAACACAGTCTGATCTAGAAACCAGAAACTGACCAACTGACCACAGTCTGATCTACCAACCAGAAACTGACCAACTGACCATTGGCTGACCTAGCAACAAGCAACTGACCGACTGACCACAGGATGACCTAGCAAACAAAATACTAAAAAACTGACCAGAGAAACAGACCTAGACAACCAGAAATTGACCAACTGACCACAGTCTGACCTCGGAACCAGAAACTGACCAACTGACCACAATCTGACCGTGGCAATATAAAACTGACCAACTGACCACAGTCTGACCTAGAAACCAGAAACTGTCCAACTGAACACAGTCTGATCTAGAAACCAGAAACTGACCAACTGACCACAGTCTGATCTAGCAACCAGAAACTGACCAACTGACGACAGGCTGACCTAGCAACAAGCAACTGACCGACTGACCACAGGATGACCTAGCAAACAGAATACTACAAAACTGACCAGAGGAACAGACCTAGACAACCAGAAACTGACCAACTGACCACAGTCTGACCATAGTTTGACCTAGAAACCAGAAACTGACCAACTACCCAAAGCCTGACCGAGACAACATGAAACTGTCCAACTGACCAAGACAACACGAAACTGACCAAATGACCACAGTCTGGCCAAGAAACCAGAAACTGAGCAATTGACCACAATCTGACCTCGAAACCAGAAACTGACCAAATGACCACAGTCTGACCTAGCAACCACAAATTGTCCAACAGGCCACATTCTGACCTAGCAACCAGTATCTGACTAACTGACCACAGTCTGACGTAGAAACCAGCAATTGACCAACTGAACACAGTCTAACCTAGAAACCTGAAACTGACCAACTGACCACAGTCTGACCTAGAAACAAGAAACTGAGCAACTGACCACAATCTGACCTCGAAACCAGAAACTGATCAAATGACCACAGTCTGACCTAGCAACCAGAAACTGACCAACTGAATACATTCTTAACTCGAAACCAGATACTGACCAACTGACCACATTCTGACCTAGAAGCCAGAAACTGACCGTCTGACCTCAGTCTGACATAAAAACAGAAACTGACCAACTGACCACAATCTGACCTGGAAACCAGAAACTGACCAATGGACCACAGTCTGACCTAGAAACAAGAAACTGACCAACTAAACACAGTCTGACATTGGAACCCGAAACTGACCAACTGACCACAAGTCTGACCTAGAAACCAGAAACTGACCAAATGACCACCTTCTTACCTTGCAACCACAAAATGTCCAACAGACCACATTCTGACCTAGCGACCAGTATCTGACCAACTGACCAAAGTCTGACGTAGAAACAAGCAAATGACCAACTGACCACATTCTGACCTAGCGACCAGTATCTGACCAACTGACCAAAGTCTGACCTAGAAACCAGAAATTGACCAACTGACCACAGTCTGATCTCGAAACCATAAACTGACGAACTGACCACAGTCTGACCTCGAAACCATAAACTGTCGAACTGACCACATTCTTAACTCGAAACCAGAAACTACGAACGAACCACATTCTGACCTAGAAACCAGAAACTGACCATCTGACCTCAGTCTGACCTAAAAACAGAAACTGACCAACTGACCACAGTCTGACCTAGAGACCAGAAACTGACCAACTGACCACAGTCTGACCTTGGAACCAGAAACTGACCAACTGACCACAGTATGACCTCGGAACCAGAAACTGACCAACTGACCACAGTCTGACCGAGGCAACATGAAACTGACGAACTAACGACAGTCTGACCTAGATACCAGAAATTGACCAACTGACCACAGTCTGATCTCGAAACAAGAAACTGACCAACTGACCACAGTCTGACATCGAAACAAGAAACTGACGAACTGACCACATTCTTAACTCGAAACCAGAAACTGACGAACTGACCACAGTCAGACCTAGAAACCAGAAACTGACCATCTTACGTCAGTCTGACCTAAAAACAGAAACTGACCAACTGACCACAGTCAGACCTAGAAAGCAGAAATTGACCAACGGACCACAATCTGAACAAGAAACCAGAAACTGACCAACTGACCACAGTCTGACCTTGGAACCAGAAACTGACCAACTGACCACAGTCTGACCTCGGAACCAGAAACTGACCAACTGACCACAATCTGACCGAGGCAAAATGAAACTGACCAACTGACCACAGTCTGACCTAGAAACCAGAAACTGTCCAACTGAACACAGTCTGATCTAGAAACCAGAAACTGACCAACTGACCACAGTCTGATCTATCAACCAGAAACTGACCAACTGACCATTGGCTGACCTAGCAACAAGCAACTGACCGACTGACCACAGGATGACCTAGCAAACAAAATACTACAAAACTGACCAGAGAAACAGACCTAGACAACCAGAAACTGACCAACTGACCACAGTCTCATCGAGGATCAAGAAACTGCCAACTGACCACAGTCTGACCATAGTTTGACCTAGAAACCAGAAACTGACCAACTGCCTAAAGCCTGACCGAAACAACATGAAACTGTCCAACTGACCAAGACACACGAAACTGACCAAATGACCTCAGTCTGACCAAGAAACCAGAAACTGAGCAACTGACCACAATCTGACCTCGAAACCAGAAACTGACCAAATGACCACAGTCTGACCTAGCAACCATAAATTGTCCAACAGGCCACATTCTGACCTAGCAACCAGTATCTGACTAACTGACCACAGTCTGACATAGAAACCAGCAATTGACCAACTGAACACAGTCTAACCTAGAAACCTGAAACTGACCAACTGACCACAGTCTGACCTAGAAAACAGAAACTGAACAACTGACCACAGTCTGACCTCAAAATCAGAAACTGATCAACTGACAACAGTCTGACCTCGAAACCAGAAACTGACCAACTGAAAACATTCTTAACTCGAAAGCAGAAACTGACCAACTGACCGCAGTCTGAACTAGAAACCAGAAACTGTCCAACTGAACACAGTCTGATCTAGAAACCAGAAAATGACGAACTGACCACAGTCTGATCTAGCAACCAGAAACTGACCAACTGACCACAGGCTGACCTAGCAACAAGCAACTGACCGACTGACAACAGTATGACCTAGCAACCAAAATACTAAAAAACTGACCAGAGAAACAGACCTAGACAACCAGAAACTGACCAACTGACCACAGTCTGACCTAAAAACCAGAAACTGTCCAACCGAACACAGTCTGATCTAGAAACCAGAAACTGACCAACTGACCACAGTCTGATCTAGCAACCAGAAACTGACCAACTGAAAACATTCTTAACTCGAAACCTGAAACTGACCAACTGACCACAGTCTGACCTAGAAACCAGAAACTGTCCAACCGAACACAGTCTGATCTAGAAACCAGAAACTGACCAACTGACCACAGTCTGATCTAGCAACCAGAAACTGACCAACTGACCACACGCTGACCTAGCAACAAACAACGGACCGACTGACCACAGGATGACCTAGCAACCAAAATACTAAAATAATCACCAGAGAAACAGACCTAGACAACCAGAAACTGACCAACTGACCACAGTCTGACCGAGGAACAAGTAAATGCCAACTGACCACAGTCTGACCATAGTTTGACCTAGAAACCAGAAACTGACCAACTGCCCAAAGCCTAACCGAGACAACATGAAACTGTCCAACTGACCAAGACAACACGAAACTGACCAAGTGACCACAGTCTGACCAAGAAAACAGAAACTGAGCAACTGACCACAATCTGACCTCGAAACCAGAAACTGATCAAATGACCACAGTCTGACCTAGCAACCACAAATTGTCCAACAGGCCACATTCGGACCTAGCAACCAGTATCTGACTAACTGACCACAGTCTGACATAGAAACCAGCAATTGAGCAACTGAACACAGTCTAACCTAGAAACCTGAAACTGACCAACTGACCACAGTCTGACCTGGAAACCAGAAACTGAACAACTGACCACAGTCTGACCTCAAAACCAGAAACTGATCAACTGACAACAGTCTGACCTCGAAACCAGAAACTGACCAACTGAATACATTCTTAACTCGAAACCAGAAACTGACCAACTGACCACATTCTGACCTAGAAACCAGAAACTGACCGTCTGACCTCAGTCTGACATAAAAACAGAAACTGACCAACTGACCACAATCTGACCTAGAAACCAGAAACTGACCAATGGACCACAGTCTGACCTAGAAACAAGAAACTGACCAACTAACCACAGTCTGACATTGGAACCCGAAACTGACCAACTGACCACAAGTCTGACCTAGAAACCAGAAACTGAGCAAATGACCACCGTCTTACCTTGCAACCACAAAATGTCCAACAGACCACATTCTGACCTAGCGACCAGTATCAGACCAACTGACCAAAGTCTGACGTAGAAACATGCAAATGACCAACTGAAAACATTCTTAACTCGAAACCAGAAACTGACCAACTGACCACAGTCTGACCTTGGAACCAGAAACTGACCAACTGACCACAGTCTGACCTCGGAACCAGAAACTGACCAACTGACCACAATCTGACCGAGGCAAAATGAAACTGACCAACTGACCACAGTCTGACCTAGAAACCAGAAACTGTCCAACTGAACACAGTCTGATCTAGAAACCAGAAACTGACCAACTGACCACAGTCTGATCTATCAACCAGAAACTGACCAACTGACCATTGGCTGACCTAGCAACAAGCAACTGACCGATTGACCACAGGATGACCTAGCAAACAAAATACTAAAAAACTGACCAGAGAAACAGACCTAGACAACCAGAAACTGACCAACTGACCACAGTCTGATCGAGGAACAAGAAACTGCCAACTGACCACAGTCTGACCATAGTTTGACGTAGAAACCAGAAACTGACCAACTGCCTAAAGCCTGACCGAAACAACATGAAACTGTCCAACTGACCAAGACACACGAAACTGACCAAATGACCTCAGTCTGACCAAGAAACCAGAAACTGAGCAACTGACCACAATCTGACCTCGAAACCAGAAACTGACCAAATGACCACAGTCTGACCTAGCAACCGTAAATTGTCCAACAGGCCACATTCTGACCTAGCAACCAGTATCTGACTAACTGACCACAGTCTGACATAGAAACCAGCAATTGACCAACTGAACACAGTCTAACCTAGAAACCTGAAACTGACCAACTGACCACAGTCTGACCTAGAAAACAGAAACTGAACAACTGACCACAGTCTGACCTCAAAACCAGAAACTGATCAACTGACAACAGTCTGACCTCGAAACCAGAAACTGACCAACTGAAAACATTCTTAACTCGAAACCAGAAACTGACCACCTGACCGCAGTCTGACCTAGAAACCAGAAACTGTCCAACTGAACACAGTCTGATCTAGAAACCAGAAACTGACGAACTGACCACAGTCTGATCTAGCAACCAGAAACTGATCAACTGACCACAGGCTGACCTAGCAACAAGCAACTGACCGACTGACAACAGGATGACCTAGCAACCAAAATACTAAAAAACTGACCAGAGAAACAGACCTAGACAACCAGAAACTGACCAACTGACCACAGTCTGACCTAAAAACCAGAAACTGTCCAACCGAACACAGTCTGATCTAGAAACCAGAAACTGACCAACTGACCACAGTCTGATCTAGCAACCAGAAACTGACCAACTGAAAACATTCTTAACTCGAAACCAGAAACTGACCAACTGACCACAGTCTGACCTAGAAACCAGAAACTGTCCAACCGAACACAGTCTGATCTAGAAACCAGAAACTGACCAACTGACCACAGTCTGATCTAGCAACCAGAAACTGACCAACTGACCACACGCTGACCTAGCAACAAACAACGGACCGACTGACCACAGGATGACCTAGCAACCAAAATACTAAAAAACTCACCAGAGAAACAGACCTAGACAACCAGAAACTGACCAACTGACCACATTCTGACCGAGGAACAAGAAAATGCCAAGTGACCACAGTCTGACCATAGTTTGACCTAGAAACCAGAAACTGACCAACTGCCCAAAGCCTAACCGAGACAACATGAAACTGTCCAACTGACCAAGACAACACGAAACTGACCAAGTGACCACAGTCTGACCAAGAAAACAGAAACTGAGCAACTGACCACAATCTGACCTCGAAACCAGAAACTGATCAAATGACCACAGTCTGACCTAGCAACCACAAATTGTCCAACAGGCCACATTCTGACCTAGCAACCAATATCTGACTAACTGACCACAGTCTGACATAGAAACCAGCAATTGAGCAACTGAACACAGTCTAACCTAGAAACCTGAAACTGACCAACTGACCACAGTCTGACCTGGAAACCAGAAACTGAACAACTGATCACAGTCTGACCTCAAAACCAGAAACTGATCAACTGACAACAGTCTGACCTCGAAACCAGAAACTGACCAACTGAATACATTCTTAACTCGAAACCAGAAACTGACCAACTGACCACATTCTGACCTAGAAACCAGAAACTGACCGTCTGACCTCAGTCTGACATAAAAACAGAAACTGACCAACTGACCACAATCTGACCTAGAAACCAGAAACTGACCAATGGACCACAGTCTGACCTAGAAACAAGAAACTGACCAACTAACCACAGTCTGACATTGGAACCCGAAACTGACCAACTGACCACAAGTCTGACCTAGAAACCAGAAACTGAGCAAATGACCACCGTCTTACCTTGCAACCACAAAATGTCCAACAGACCACATTCTGACCTAGCGACCAGTATCTGACCAACTGACCAAAGTCTGACGTAGAAACATGCAAATGACCAACTGAAAACATTCTTAACTCGAAACCAGAAACTGACCAACTGACCACAGTCTGACCTTGGAACCAGAAACTGACCAACTGACCACAGTCTGACCTCGGAACCAGAAACTGACCAACTGACCACAATCTGACCGAGGCAAAATGAAACTGACCAACTGACCACAGTCTGACCTAGAAACCAGAAACTGTCCAACTGAACACAGTCTGATCTAGAAACCAGAAACTGACCAACTGACCACAGTCTGATCTATCAACCAGAAACTGACCAACTGACCATTGGCTGACCTAGCAACAAGCAACTGACCGATTGACCACAGGATGACCTAGCAAACAAAATACTAAAAAACTGACCAGAGAAACAGACCTAGACAACCAGAAACTGACCAACTGACCACAGTCTGATCGAGGAACAAGAAACTGCCAACTGACCACAGTCTGACCATAGTTTGACCTAGAAACCAGAAACTGACCAACTGCCTAAAGCCTGACCGAAACAACATGAAACTGTCCAACTGACCAAGACACACGAAACTGACCAAATGACCTCAGTCTGACCAAGAAACCAGAAACTGAGCAACTGACCACAATCTGACCTCGAAACCAGAAACTGACCAAATGACCACAGTCTGACCTAGCAACCGTAAATTGTCCAACAGGCCACATTCTGACCTAGCAACCAGTATCTGACTAACTGACCACAGTCTGACATAGAAACCAGCAATTGACCAACTGAACACAGTCTAACCTAGAAACCTGAAACTGACCAACTGACCACAGTCTGACCTAGAAAACAGAAACTGAACAACTGACCACAGTCTGACCTCAAAACCAGAAACTGATCAACTGACAACAGTCTGACCTCGAAACCAGAAACTGACCAACTGAAAACATTCTTAACTCGAAACCAGAAACTGACCACCTGACCGCAGTCTGACCTAGAAACCAGAAACTGTCCAACTGAACACAGTCTGATCTAGAAACCAGAAACTGACGAACTGACCACAGTCTGATCTAGCAACCAGAAACTGACCAACTGACCACAGGCTGACCTAGCAACAAGCAACTGACCGACTGACAACAGGATGACTTAGCAACCAAAATACTAAAAAACTGACCAGAGAAACAGACCTAGACAACCAGAAACTGACCAACTGACCACAGTCTGACCTAAAAACCAGAAACTGTCCAACCGAACACAGTCTGATCTAGAAACCAGAAACTGACCAACTGACCACAGTCTGATCTAGCAACCAGAAACTGACCAAACTGAAAACATTCTTAAATCGAAACCAGAAACTGACCAACTGACCACAGTCTGACCTAGAAACCAGAAACTGTCCAACCGAACACAGTCTGATCTAGAAACCAGAAACTGACCAACTGACCACAGTCTGATCTAGCAACCAGAAACTGACCAACTGACCACACGCTGACCTAGCAACAAACAACGGACCGACTGACCACAGGATGACCTAGCAACCAAAATACTAAAAAACTCACCAGAGAAACAGACCTAGACAACCAGAAACTGACCAACTGACCACAGTCTGACCGAGGAACAAGAAAATGACAACTGACCACAGTCTGACCATAGTTTGACCTAGAAACCAGAAACTGACCAACTGCCCAAAGCCTAACCGAGACAACATGAAACTGTCCAACTGACCAAGACAACACGAAACTGACCAAGTGACCACAGTCTGACCAAGAAAACAGAAACTGAGCAACTGACCACAATCTGACCTCGAAACCAGAAACTGATCAAATGACCACAGTCTGACCTAGCAACCACAAATTGTCCAACAGGCCACATACTGACCTAGCAACCAGTATCTGACTAACTGACCACAGTCTGACATAGAAACCAGCAATTGAGCAACTGAACACAGTCTAACCTAGAAACCTGAAACTAACCAACTGTCCACAGTCTGACCTGGAAACCAGAAACTGAACAACTGACCACAGTCTGACCTCAAAACCAGAAACTGATCAACTGACAACAGTCTGACCTCGAAACCAGAAACTGACCAACTGAATACATTCTTAACTCGAAACCAGAAACTGACCAACTGACCACATTCTGACCTAGAAACCAGAAACTGACCGTCTGACCTCAGTCTGACATAAAAACAGAAACTGACCAACTGACCACAATCTGACCTAGAAACCAGAAACTGACCAATGGACCACAGACTGACCTAGAAACAAGAAACTGACCAACTAACCACAGTCTGACATTGGAACCCGAAACTGACCAACTGACCACAAGTCTGACCTAGAAACCAGAAACTGAGCAAATGACCACCGTCTTACCTTGCAACCACAAAATGTCCAACAGACCACATTCTGACCTAGCGACCAGTATCTGACCAACTGACCACAGTCTGACCGAGAAACCAGAAATTGACCAACTGACCACAGTCTGACCTCGAAACCATAAACTGACCAACTGACCACATTCTGACCTAGAAACCAGAAACTGACCATCTGACCTCAGTCTGACCAAAAAACAGAAACTGACCAACTGACCACAGTCTGACCTAGAGACCAGAAACTGACCAACTGACCACAGTCAGACCTTGGAACCAGAAAATGACCAACTGACCACAGTATGACCTCGGAACCAGAAACTGACCAACTGACCACAGTCTGACCGAGGCAACATGAAACTGACGAACTGACGACAGTCTGACCTAGATACCAGAAATTGAACAACTGACCACAGTCTGACCTCGAAACAAGAAACTGACCAACTGACCACAGTCTGACATCGAAACAAGAAACTGACGAACTGACCACTTTCTTAACTCGAAACCAGAAACTGACGAACTGACCACAGTCTGACCTTGGAACCAGAAACTGACCAACTGACCACAGTCTGACCTCGGAACCAGAAACTGACCAACTGACCACAATCTGACCGAGGCAAAATGAAACTGACCAACTGACCACAGTCTGACCTAGAAACCAGAAACTGTCCAACTGAACACAGTCTGATCTAGAAACCAGAAACTGACCAACTGACCACAGTGTGATCTAGCAACCAGAAACTGACCAACTGACCATAGGCTGACCTCGCAACAAGCAACTGACCGACTGACCACAGGCTGACCTAGCAAACAAAATACTAAAAAACTGACCAGAGAAACAGACCTAGACAACCAGAAACTGACCAACTGACCACAGTCTGACCGAGGAACAAGAAACTGCCAACTGACCACAGTCTGACCATAGTTTGACCTAGAAACCAGAAACTGACCAACTGCCCAAAGCCTGACCGAGACAACATGAAACTGTCCAACTGACCAAGACACACGAAACTGACCAAATGACCACAGTCTGACCAAGAAACCAGAAACTGAGCAACTGACCACAATCTGACCTCGAAACCAGAAACTGACCAAATGACCACAGTCTGACCTAGCAACCATAAATTGTCCAACAGGCCACATTCTGACCTAGCAACCAGTATCTGACTAACTGACCACAGTCTGACATAGAAACCAGCAATTGACCAACTGAACACAGTCTAACCTAGAAACCTGAAACTGACCAACTGACCACAGTCTGACCTAGAAAACAGAAACTGAACAACTGACCACAGTCTGACCTCAAATCCAGAAACTGATCAACTGACAACAGTCTGACCTCGAAACCAGAAACTGACCAACTGAAAACATTCTTAACTCGAAACCAGAAACTGACCACCTGACCGCAGTCTGACCTAGAAACCAGAAACTGTCCAACTGAACACAGTCTGATCTAGAAACCAGAAACTGACCAACTGACCACAGTCTGATCTAGCAACCAGAAACTGACCAACTGACCACAGGCTGACCTAGCAACAAGCAACTGACCGACTGACAACAGGATGACCTAGCAACCAAAATACTAAAAAAACTGACCAGAGAAACAGACCTAGACAACCAGAAACTGACCAACTGACCACAGTCTGACCTAAAAACCAGAAACTGTCCAACCGAACACAGTCTGATCTAGAAACCAGAAACTGACCAACTGACCACAGTCTGATCTAGCAACCAGAAACTGACCAACTGAAAACATTCTTAAATCGAAACCAGAAACTGACCAACTGACCACAGTCTGACCTAGAAACCAGAAACTGTCCAACCGAACACAGTCTGATCTAGAAACCAGAAACTGACCAACTGACCACAGTCTGATCTAGCAACCAGAAACTGACCAACTGACCACACGCTGACCTAGCAACAAACAACGGACCGACTGACCACAGGATGACCTAGCAACCAAAATACTAAAAAACTCACCAGAGAAACAGACCTAGACAACCAGAAACTGACCAACTGACCACAGTCTGACCGAGGAACAAGAAAATGCCAACTGACCACAGTCTGACCATAGTTTGACCTAGAAACCAGAAACTGACCAACTGCCCAAAGCCTAACCGAGACAACATGAAACTGTCCAACTGACCAAGACAACACGAAACTGACCAAGTGACCACAGTCTGACCAAGAAAACAGAAACTGAGCAACTGACCACAATCTGACCTCGAAACCAGAAACTGATCAAATGACCACAGTCTGACCTAGCAACCACAAATTGTCCACAGGCCACATTCTGACCTAGCAACCAGTATCTGACTAACTGACCACAGTCTGACATAGAAACCAGCAATTGAGCAACTGAACACAGTCTAACCTAGAAACCTGAAACTGACCAACTGACCACAGTCTGACCTGGAAACCAGAAACTGAACAACTGACCATAGTCTGACCTCAAAACCAGAAACTGATCAACTGACAACAGTCTGACCTCGAAACCAGAAACTGACCAACTGAATACATTCTTAACTCGAAACCAGAAACTGACCAACTGACCACATTCTGACCTAGAAACCAGAAACTGACCGTCTGACCTCAGTCTGACATAAAAACAGAAACTGACCAACTGACCACAATCTGACCTAGAAACCAGAAACTGACCAATGGACCACAGTCTGACCTAGAAACAAGAAACTGACCAACTAACCACAGTCTGACATTGGAACCCGAAACTGACCAACTGACCACAAGTCTGACCTAGAAACCAGAAACTGAGCAAATGACCACCGTCTTACCTTGCAACCACAAAATGTCCAACAGACCACATTCTGACCTAGCGACCAGTATCTGACCAACTGACCACAGTCTGACCGAGAAACCAGAAATTGACCAACTGACCACAGTCTGACCTCGAAACCATAAACTGACCAACTGACCACATTCTGACCTAGAAACCAGAAACTGACCATCTGACCTCAGTCTGACCTAAAAACAGAAACTGACCAACTGACCACAGTCTGACCTAGAGACCAGAAACTGACCAACTGACCACAGTCTGACCTTGGAACCAGAAAATGACCAACTGACCACAGTATGACCTCGGAACCAGAAACTGACCAACTGACCACAGTCTGACCGAGGCAACATGAAACTGACGAACTGACGACAGTCTGACCTAGATACCAGAAATTGACCAACTGACCACAGTCTGACCTCGAAACAAGAATCTGACCAACTGACCACAGTCTGACATCGAAACAAGAAACTGACGAACTGACCACTTTCTTAACTCGAAACCAGAAACTGACGAACTGACCACAGTCTGACCTTGGAACCAGAAACTGACCAACTGACCACAGTCTGACCTCGGAACCAGAAACTGACCAACTGACCACAATCTGACCGAGGCAAAATGAAACTGACCAACTGACCACAGTCTGACCTAGAAACCAGAAACTGAACAACTGACCACAGTCTGACCACAAAACCAGAAACTGATCAACTGACAACAGTCTGACCTCGAAACCAGAAACTGACCAACTGAAAACATTCTTAACTCGAAACCAGAAACTGACCAACTGACCACAGTCTGACCTAGAAACCAGAAACTGTCCAACTGAACACAGTCTGATCTAGAAACCAGAAACTGACAAACTGACCACAGTCTGATCTAGCAACCAGAAACTGACCAACTGACCACAGGCTGACCTAGCAACAAGCAACTGACCGACTGACAACAGGATGACCTAGCAACCAAAATACTAAAAAACTGACCAGAGAAGCAGACCTAGACAACCAGAAACTGACCAACTGACCACAGTCTGACCGAGGAACAAGAAAATGCCAACTGACCACAGTCTGACCATAGTTTGACCTAGAAACCAGAAACTGACCAACTGCCCAAAGCCTGACCGAGACAACATGAAACTGTCCAACTGACCAAGACAACACGAAACTGACCAAATGACCTCACTCTGACCAAGAAACCAGAAACTGAGCAACTGACCACAATCTGACCTCGAAACCAGAAACTGACCAAATGAACACAGTCTGACCTAGCAACCACAAATTGTCCAACAGGCCACATTCTGACCTAGCAACCAGTATCTGACTAACTGACCACAGTCTGACATAGAAACCAGCAATTGACCAACTGAACACAGTCTAATCTAGAAACCAGAAACTGAACAACTGACCAGAGTCTGACCTCAAAACCAGAAACTGATCAACTGACAACAGTCTGACCTCGAAACCAGAAACTGACCAACAGAAAACATTCTTAACTCGAAACCAGAAACTGACCAGCTGACCACAGTCTGACCTAGAAACCAGAAACTGACCAATGGACCACAGTCTGGCCCAGAAAAAAGAAACTGACCAACTGACCACATTCTGATCTTGGAACCCGAAACTAACCAACTGAACAAAGTCTGACCTATAAACCAGAAATTGACGAAATGAACACCGTCTGACCTTGCAACCACAAACTGTCCAACAGACCACATTCTGACCTAGCGACCAGTATCTGACCAACTGACCAAAGTCTGACGTAGAAAAAAGCAAATGACCAACTGACCACAATTTGACCAAGAAACCTGAAACTGACCAACTGACCACAGTCTGACCTAGAAATCAGAAATTGACCAACTGACCACATTCTGACCTAGAAACCAGAAACTGACCATCTGACCTCAGTCTGACTTAAAAACAGAAACTAACCAACTGACCACAGTCTGACCGAGAAACTAGAAATTAACCAACGGACCACAGTCTGACCTATAAACCAGAAACTGACCAACTGACCACAGTCTGACCTTGGAACTAGAAACTGACCAACTGACCACAGTCTGACCTCGGAGCCACAAACTGATCAACTGACCTCAGTCTGACCGAACAACATGAAACTGACCAACTGACCACAGTCTGACCTACAAACCAGAAACTGACCAACTGACCACAGGTTTACCTAGCAACCAAAATGTTAAAAACTGACCAGAGAAACAGACCTTGACAACCAGAAAAAAACATAGAAACATAGAAAATAGGTGCAGGAGCAGTCCATTCAGCCCTTCTAGCCTGCACCGCCATTCAATGAGTTCATGGCTGAACATGCAACTTCAGTACCCCCTTCCTGCTTTCACGCCATACCCCTTGATCCCCCGAGTTGTAAGGACTTCATCTAAATCCCTTTTGAATATATTTAGTGAATTGGCCTCAACTACTTTCTGTGGTAGAGAATTCCACAGGTTCACCACTTACTGGGTGAAGAAGTTTCTCCTTAACTCGTTCCTAAATGGCTTACCCCTTATCCTTAGACTGTAACCTCTAGTTCTGGACTTCCCCAACATTGGGAACATTCTTCCTACATACAACCTGTCCAAACCCGTCAGAATTTTAAACGTTTCTATGAGGTCACCTCTCACTCTTCTGAACTCCAGTGAATACAAGCCCAGTTGATCCAGTCTTCCTTGATAGGTCAGTCCCACCATCCCGGGAATCAGTCTGGTGAATCTTTGCTGCACTCCCTCAATAGCAAGAATGTCCTTCCTCAAGTTAGGAGACCAAAACTGTACACAATACTCCAGGTGTGGCCTCACCAAGGCCCTGTACAACTGCAGCAACACCTCGCTGCCCCTGTAATCAAATCTCCTCGCTATCAAGGCCAACATGCCATTTGCTTTCGTAACCATCAGCTGAAACCCGAAACTGACCAATGCCCACAGTCTGACGTTCGAAACCAGCAATTGACCAACTGAACACAGTCTGACCTAGAAACCTGAATCTGACCAACTGACCACATTCTGACCTAGAAACCGGAAACTGACCAAATGACCACAGTCTGACCTAGCAAACACAAACAGTCCAACAGTCCACATTCTAACCTAGCAACCAGTATCTGACTAACGGACCACTGTCTTACCTAGCAACCACAAGCTGTCCAACAGGCCACATTCCGACATTGCGACCAGTATCCGACCAACTGACCAAAGTCTGACATAGAAACCAGCAATTGGCCAACTGACCACAGTCTGACCAAGAAAAAAGAAAATGTCCAACTGACCACAGTCTGACCTAGAAACCAGAAATTGACCAACTGACCACAGTCTGACCTCGAAACCAGAAACTGATCAACTGACCTCAGTCTGATCGAGCAACAAACAATTGACCAACTGACCACAGGATGACCTTGCAACCAAAAAGTAAAACAAACTGACCAGAGAAACAGACCTAGACAACCAGCAATTGACCAACTGACCACAGTCTGACCAAGAAAACAGAAAATGAACAACTGACCATAGTCTGACCTAGAAACCAGAAATTGACCAACTGACCACAGTCTGACCTCGAAACCATAAACTGATCAACTGACCACAGTCTGATCGAGCACAAGCAATTGACCAATTGACCACAGGATGACCTAGCAACCAAAAAGTTAAAAAAAACTGACCAGAGAAAAAGACCTAGACAACCAGAAACTGACCAACTGACCACAGTCTGACCTAGAAACCAGAAACTGACCAAATGACCACAGTCTGACCTAGCAACCACAAACTGCCCAACAGGCCACATTCTGACCTTGCGACCAGTATCTGACCAACTGACCAAGGTCTGACGTAGAAACCAGCAATTGACCAACTGACCACAGTCTGACCAAGAAAACAGAAACTGACCAACTGACCACTCTAAAGATAGAAACCAGAAGCTGACCAACTGACCACAGTCTGATCTAGAAACCAGAAACTGACCAACTCACCACAATCTGAACGAGACAATCCGAAACTGACCAACTGAACACAGTCTGACCTAGAAACCAGAAACTGACCAACTGACCACAGTCTGATCTAGAAACCAGGAACTGACCAACTGGTCACATTCTGACATAGCAACCAAAACCTGACCGTCTGATCTCAGTCTGACATAAAAACAGAAACTGACCAACTGACCACATTCTGATCTAGAAACCAGAAACTGACCAATGGACCACAGTCTGACCTAGAAAAAATAAACTGACCAACTGACCACATTCTGACCTTGGAACCCGACACTAACCAACTGACCACAGTCTGACCTATAAACCAGAAATTTACCAAATGAACACCGTCTGACCTTGCAACCACAAACTGTCCAACAGACCACATTCTGACCTAGCGACCAGTATATGACCAACTGACCAAAGTCTGACGTAGAAACAAGCAAATGACCAACTGACCACAATCTGACCAAGAAACCAGAAACTGACAAACTGACCACAGTCTGACCTCAAAACCAGAAACTGATCAACTGACAACAGTCTGACCTCGAAACCAGAAACTGACCATTGAAAACATTCTTAACTCGAAACCAGAAACGGACCAACTGACCACAGTCTGACCTAGAAACCAGAAACTGTCCAACTGAACACAGTCTGATCTAGAAACCAGAAACTGACGAACTGACCACAGTCTGATCTAGCAACCAGAAACTGACCAACTGACCACAGGCTGACCTAGCAACAAGCAACTGACCGACTGACAACAGGATGACCTACCAACCAAAATACTAAAAAACTGACCAGAGAAACAGACCTAGAAACCAGAAATTGACCAACTGAGCACAGTCTGACCGAGGAACAAGAAAATGCCAACTGACCACAGTCTGACCATTGTTTGACCTAGAAACCAGAAACTGACCAACTGCCCAAAGCCTGACCGAGACAACATGAAACTGTCCAACTGACCAAGACAACACGAAACTGATCAAATTACCACAGTCTGACCAAGAAACCAGAAACTGAGCAACTGACCACAGTATGACGTATAAACCAGAAATTGACCAAATGAACACCGTCTGACCTTGCAACCACAAACTGTCCAACAGACAACATTCTGACCTAGCGACCAGTATCTGACCAACTGACCAAAGTCTGACGTAGAAACAAGCAAATGACCAACTGACCACAATCTGACCAAGAAACCAGAAACTGACCAACTGACCACAGTCTGACCTAGAAACCAGAAATTGACCAACTGACCACAGTGTGACCTCGAAACCTGAAACTGACCAACTGACCACAGTCTGACCTCGAAACCAGAAACTGACGAACTGACCACATGCTTAACTCGAAACCAGAAACTGATGAAATGACCACATTCTGACCTAGAAACCAGAAACTGACCATCTGACCTCAGTCTGACTTAAAAACAGAAACTAACCAACTGACCACAGTCTGACCAAGAAACTAGTAATTAACCAACGGACCACAGTCTGACCTAGAAACTAGAAACTGACCAACTGACCACAGTCTGACCTTGGAACTAGAAACTGACCAACTGACCACAGTCTGACCACGGAACCAGAAACTGACCAACTGACCTCAGTCTGACCGAGGCAACATGAAACTGACCAACTGACCACAGTCTGACCTACAAACCAGAAACTGACCAACTGACCACAGGTTTACCTAGCAACCAAAATGTTAAAAACTGACCAGAGAAACAGACCTAGACAACCAGAAAAAAACATAGAAACATAGAAAATAGGTGCAGGAGCAGGCCATTCAGCCCTTCTAGCCTGCGCCGTCATTCAATGAGTTCATGGCTGAACATGCAACTTCAGTACCCCCTTCCTACTTTCACGCCATACCCCTTGATCCCCCGAATTGTAAGGACTTCATCTAACTCCCTTTTGAATATATTTAGTGAATTGGCCTCAACTACTTTCTGTGGTAGAGAATTCCACAGGTTCACCACTTTCTGGGTGAAGAGGTTTCTCCTTATCTCGTTCCTAAATGGCTTACCCCTTATCCTTAGACTGTGACCTCTGGTTCTGGACTTCCCCAACATTGGGAACATTCTTCCTGCATCCAACCTGTCCAAACCTGTCAGAATGTTAAACGTTTCTATGAGGTCCCCTCTCACTCTTCTGAACTCCAGTGAATACAAGCCCAGTTGATCCAGTCTTTCTGATAGGTCAGTCCCACCATCCCGGGAATCAGTCTGGTGAAACTTTGCTGCACTCCCTCAATAGCAAGAATGTCCTTCCTCAAGTTAGGAGACTAAAACTGTACACAATACTCCAGGTGTGGCCTCACCAAGGCGCTGTACAACTGTAGCAGCACCTCGCTGCCCCTGTAATCAAATCTCCTCGCTATCAAGGCCAACATGCCATTTGCTTTCGTAACCATCAGCTGAAACCAGAAACTGACCAGTGCCCACAGTCTGACGTAGAAACCAGCAATTAACCAACTGAACTCAGTATGACCTGGAAACCTGAAACTGACCAACTGACCACAGTCTGACCTAGAAACCGGAAACTGACCAACTGACCACAATCTGATTTAGAAACCAGAAACTGACAAACTGACCACAGTCTGACCACAGTCTGACCTAGAAACCACAAACTGTCCAACAGTCCACATTCTGACCTAGCAACCAGTATCTGACTAACGGACCACAGTCTGACCTAGAAACCAGAAACTGACCAAATGACCACAGTCTGACCTAGCAACCACAAACTGCCCAACATGCCACATTCTGACCTTGCGACCAGTATCTGACCAACTGACCAAGGTCTGACGTAGAAACCAGCAATTGACCAACTGAGCACAGTCTGACCAAGAAAACAGAAAATGACCAACTGACCACTCTAAGACCTAGAAACCAGAAGCTGACCAACTGACCACAGTCTGATCGAGAAACCAGAAACTGACCAACAGAACACAGTCTGACCGAGGCAACATGAAAGTGAACAACTGACAACAGTCTGACCTGGAAACCAGAAACTGACCAACTGACCACAGTCTGACCTAGAAACCAGAAACTGTCCAACTGACCACAATCTGAACGAGACAATCCGAAACTGACCAACTGACCACAGTCTGATCTAGAAACCAGTAACTGACCAACTGACCACAGTCTGACATAGCAACCAAAACCTGACCGTCTGATCTCAGTCTGACATAAAAACAGAAACTGACCAACTGAACACATTCTGACCTAGAAACCAGAAACTGACCAATGGACCACATTCTGACATAGGAAGCAGAAACTGTCCAACTGAGCAGAGTCTGACCTAGCAACCAGTAACTGACCACAGTCTGACCTAGAAACCTGAAACTGACCAACTGACACAGTCTGATCTAGACACCAGAAACTGACCAACTGACCACATTCCGGCCTAGGAACCCGAAACAGACCAAATGACCAAAGTCTGACTGAGACAACCCGAAACTGACCAACTGACCACAGTCTGACGTAGAAACCAGAAACTGATAAACTGACCACAGTCTGACCTTGAAATCAGAAACTGATCAACTGGCCACAGTCTGATCGAGCAACAATCAATGGACCAATTGAACACAGGATGACCTAGCAACCAAAAAGTTAAAAAAAACTGACCAGAGAAACAGACCTAGACAACCAGAAACTGACCAACTGACCACAGTCTGACCGAGAAACCAGAAACTGACCTACTGACCACAGTCTGACTACTGTCTGACCTAGAAACCAGAAACTGAACAACTGACCACAGTCTGACCTCGAAACCAGAAACTGACCAAATGACCACAGTCTGACCTAGCAACCACAAACTGTCAACAGGCCACATTCTGATCTTGCGACCAGTATCTGACCAACTGACCAAAGTCTGACATAGAAACCAGCAATTGACCAACTTACCACAGTCTGACCAAGAAAACAGAAAATGACCAACTGACCACAGTCTGACCTCGAAACCAGAACTTGACTAACTGACCACAGTCTGACCTCGAAACCAGAAACTGATCAACTGACCACAGTCTGATCGTGTAACAGGCAATTGACCAATTGACCACAGGATGACATAGCAACCAAAATGTAACAAAAACTGACCAGAGAAACAGACCGAGACAACCAGAAACTGAACAACTAACCACAGTCTGACCGAGAAACCAGAAACTGACCTACTGACCACAGTCTGACCACAGTCTGACCTAGAAACCAGAAACTGACCAAATGTCCAAAGTCTGACCAAGACAAACCGAAACTGAACAACTGACCACAGTCTGACCTAGAAACCAGAAACTGAACAACTGACCACAGTCTGACCTCGAAACCAGAAACTGACCACATGACCACATTCTGACCTGGAAATCAGAAACTGACCGTCTGACCTCAGTCTGACATAAAAACAGAAACTGACCAACAGACCACAGTCTGACCTAGAAACCAGAAACTGATCAATGGACCACAGTCTGAGCTAGAAAAAAGAAACTGACCAACTGACCACAGTCTGACCTTGGAATCCGAAACTGACCAACTGACCACAGTCTGACCTAGAAACCAGAAACTGAACAACTGACCACAGTCTGACCTCGAAACCAGAAACTGTCCAACAGACCACATTGTGACTTAGCGACCAGTATCTGACCAACTGACCAATGTCTGACGTAGAAACAAGCAAATGACCAACTGACCACAATCTGACCAAGAAACCAGAAACTGACCAACTGACCATAGTCTGAACTCGAAACCATAAACTGACCAACTGACCGCAGTCTGACCTCGAAACCATAAACTGACGAACTGACCACATTCTTAACTCGAAACCAGAAACTGACGAACTGACAACATTCTGACCTAGAAACCAGAAACTGAACATCTGACCTCAGTCTGACCTAAAAACAGAAACTGACCAACTGATCACAGTCTGATCTCAAAACCAGAAATTGTCCAACGGACCACAGCCTGACCTAGAAACCAGAAACTGACCAACTGACCACAGTCTGACCTTGGAACCAGAAACTGACCAACTGACCACAGTCTGACCGAGAAACCAGAAACTGACCAACTGACCACAGTCTGACCACAGTCTGACCTAGAAACCAGAAACTGACCAACTGCTTCAGTCTGAACGAGAAAATATGAAACTGACCAACTGACCATGACAACACGAAACTGACTAAATGACAACAGTCTAACCAAGAAACGAGAAACTGAGCAACTGACCACAATCTGACCTCGAAACCAGAAACTGACCAAATGACCACAGTCTGACCTAGCAACCACAAACTGTCCAACAGGCCGCATTCTGACCTAGCAACCAGTATCTGACTAAATGACCACAGTCTGACATAGAAACCAGAAACTGAACAACTGGCCACAGTCTGACCTGAAAACCAGAAACTGATCAACTGACAACAGTCTGACCTCGAAACCAGAAACTGACCAACTGAAAACATTCTTAACTCGAAACCAGAAACTGACCAACTGACCACATTCTGACCTAGAAACCAGAAACTGACCAATGGACCACAGTCTGACCTAGAAAAAAGAAACTGACCAACTGACCACACTCTGACCTTGGAACACGAAACTGACCAACTGACCACAGTCTGACCTACAAACCAGAAATTGACCAAATGACCACCGTCTGACCTTGCAACAACAAACTGTCCAACAGACCACATTCTGACCTAGATACCAGTATCTGACCAACTGACCAAAGTCTGACGTAGAAACAAGCAATTGACCAACTGACCACAATCTGACCAAGAAACCAGAATTGACCAACTGACCACAGTCTGACCAAGAAAACAGAAAATGAACAACTGACCACAGTCTGACCTAGGAACCAGAAATTGACCAACTGACCACAGTCTGACCTCGAAACCAGAAACTGATCAACTGACCACAGTCTGATCGAGCACAAGCAATTGACCAACTGACCACAGGATGACCTAGCAACCAAAAAGTAAAAACAACTGACCAGAGAAAAAGACCTAGACAAGCAGAAACTGACCAACTGACCACAGTCTGACCTAGAAACCAGAAACTGACCAAATGACCACAGTCTGACCTAGCAACCACAAACTGCCCAACATGCCACATTCTGACCTTGCGACCAGTATCTGACCAACTGACCAAGGTCTGACGTAGAAACCAGCAATTGACCAACTGAGCACAGTCTGACCAAGAAAACAGAAAATGACCAACTGACCACTCTAAGACCTAGAAACCAGAAGCTGACCAACTGACCACAGTCTGATCGAGAAACCAGAAACTGACCAACAGAACACAGTCTGACCGAGGCAACATGAAAGTGAACAACTGACAACAGTCTGACCTGGAAACCAGAAACTGACCAACTGACCACAGTCTGACCTAGAAATCAGAAACTGTCCAACTGACCACAATCTGAACGAGACAATCCGAAACTGACCAACTGACCACAGTCTGATCTAGAAACCAGTAACTGACCAACTGACCACAGTCTGACATAGGAAGCAGAAACTGTCCAACTGAGCAGAGTCTGACCTAGCAACCAGTAACTGACCACAGTCTGACCTAGAAACCTGAAACTGACCAACTGACACAGTCTGATCTAGACACCAGAAACTGACCAACTGACCACATTCCGGCCTAGGAACCCGAAACAGACCAAATGACCAAAGTCTGACTGAGACAACCCGAAACTGACCAACTGACCACAGTCTGGCGTAGAAACCAGAAACTGATAAACTGACCACAGTCTGATCTTGAAATCAGAAACTGATCAACTGGCCACAGTCTGATCGAGCAACAATCAATGGACCAATTGAACACAGGATGACCTAGCAACCAAAAAGTAAAAAAAAACTGACCAGAGAAACAGACCTAGACAACCAGAAACTGACCAACTGACCACAGTCTGACCGAGAAACCAGAAACTGACCTACTGACCACAGTCTGACTACTGTCTGACCTAGAAACCAGAAACTGAACAACTGACCACAGTCTGACCTCGAAACCAGAAACTGACCAAATGACCACAGTCTGACCTAGCAACCACAAACTGTCAACAGGCCACATTCTGATCTTGCGACCAGTATCTGACCAACTGACCAAAGTCTGACATAGAAACCAGCAATTGACCAACTTACCACAGTCTGACCAAGAAAACAGAAAATGACCAACTGACCACAGTCTGACCTCGAAACCAGAACTTGACTAACTGACCACAGTCTGACCTCGAAACCAGAACTTGACTAACTGACCACAGTCTGACCTCGAAACCAGAAACTGATCAACTGACCACAGTCTGATCGTGTAACAGGCAATTGACCAATTGACCACAGGATGACATAGCAACCAAAATGTAACAAAAACTGACCAGAGAAACAGACCGAGACAACCAGAAACTGAACAACTAACCACAGTCTGACCGAGAAACCAGAAACTGACCTACTGACCACAGTCTGACCACAGTCTGACCTAGAAACCAGAAACTGACCAAATGTCCAAAGTCTGACCAAGACAAACCGAAACTGAACAACTGACCACAGTCTGACCTAGAAACCAGAAACTGAACAACTGACCACAGTCTGACCTCGAAACCAGAAACTGACCAACTGAAAACATTCTTAACTCGAAACCAGAAACTGACCACATGACCACATTCTGACCTGGAAATCAGAAACTGACCGTCTGACCTCAGTCTGACATAAAAGCAGAAACTGACCAACAGACCACAGTCTGACCTAGAAACCAGAAACTGATCAATGGACCACAGTCTGAGCTAGAAAAAAGAAACTGACCAACTGACCACAGTCTGACCTTGGAATCCGAAACTGACCAACTGACCACAGTCTGACCTAGAAACCAGAAACTGAACAACTGATCACAGTCTGACCTCGAAACCAGAAACTGTCCAACAGACCACATTGTGACTTAGCGACCAGTATCTGACCAACTGACCAATGTCTGACGTAGAAACAAGCAAATGACCAACTGACCACAATCTGACCAAGAAACCAGAAACTGACCAACTGACCATAGTCTGAACTCGAAACCATAAACTGACCAACTGACCGCAGTCTGACCTCGAAACCATAAACTGACGAACTGACCACATTCTTAACTCGAAACCAGAAACTGACGAACTGACAACATTCTGACCTAGAAACCAGAAACTGAACATCTGACCTCAGTCTGACCTAAAAACAGAAACTGACCAACTGATCACAGTCTGATCTCAAAACCAAAAATTGTCCAACGGACCACAGCCTGACCTAGAAACCAGAAACTGACCAACTGACCACAGTCTGACCTTGGAACCAGAAACTGACCAACTGACCACAGTCTGACCGAGAAACCAGAAACTGACCAACTGACCACAGTCTGACCACAGTCTGACCTAGAAACCAGAAACTGACCAACTGCTTCAGTCTGAACGAGAAAACATGAAACTGACCAACTGACCATGACAACACGAAACTGACTAAATGACAACAGTCTAACCAAGAAACGAGAAACTGAGCAACTGACCACAATCTGACCTCGAAACCAGAAACTGACCAAATGACCACAGTCTGACCTAGCAACCACAAACTGTCCAACAGGCCGCATTCTGACCTAGCAACCAGTATCTGACTAAATGACCACAGTCTGACATAGAAACCAGAAACTGAACAACTGGCCACAGTCTGACCTGAAAACCAGAAACTGATAAACTGACAACAGTCTGACCTCGAAACCAGAAACTGACCAACTGAAAACATTCTTAACTCGAAACCAGAAACTGACCAACTGACCACATTCTGACGTAGAAACCAGAAACTGACCAATGGACCACAGTCTGACCTAGAAAAAAGAAACTGACCAACTGACCACACTCTGACCTTGGAACACGAAACTGACCAACTGACCACAGTCTGACCTACAAACCAGAAATTGACCAAATGACCACCGTCTGACCTTGCAACAACAAACTGTCCAACAGACCACATTCTGACCTAGATACCAGTATCTGACCAACTGACCAAAGTCTGACGTAGAAACAAGCAATTGACCAACTGACCACAATCTGACCAAGAAACCAGAAACTGACCAACTGACCACAGTCTTACCTAGAAACCAGAATTGACCAACTGACCACAGTCTCTCCTCGAAACCAGAAACTGACCAACTGATCACAGTCTGACCTGGAAACCAGAAACTGACGAACTGACCACATGCTTAACTCAAAACCAGAAACTGATGAACTGAACACATTCTGACCTAGAAACAAGAAACTGACCATCTGACCTCAGTCTGACTTAAAAACAGAAACTGACCAACTGACCACAGTCTGACCAAGAAACCAGAAACTGACCAACGGATCACAGTCTGACCTAGAAACCAGAAACTGACCAACTGACCACAGTCTGACCTTGGAATCAGAAACTGACCAACTGACCACAGTCTGACATCGGAACCAGAAACTGACCAACTGACCTCAGTCTGACCGATGCAACATGAAACTGACCAACTGACCACAGTCTGACCTACAAACCAGAAACTGACCAACTGAACATACTCTGATCTAGAAACCAGAAACTGAGCAACTGACCACAGGATTACCTAGCAACCAAAATGTTAAAAACTGACCTGAGAAACAGACCTAGACAACCAGAAACTGACTAAATGACCACATTCTTACCAAGAAACGAGAAACTAAGCAACTGACCACAATCTGACCTCGAAACCAGAAACTGACCCAATGACCACAGTCTGACCTAGCAACCACAAACTGTCCAACAGTCCACATTCTGACCTAGCAACCAGTATCTGACTAACGAACCACAGACTGACGTAGAAACCAGCAATTCACCAACTGAACACAGTCTGATCTAGAAACCTGAAACAGACCAACTGACCACAGTCTGACCTAGAAACCGAAAACTGAACAACTGACCACAGTCTGACCTCAAAACCAGAAACTGATCAACTGACCACAGTCTGACCTCGAAACCAGAAACTGACCAAATGACCACAGTCTGACCTAGCAACCACAAACTGTCCAGCAGGGCACATTCTGACCTTGCGACCAGTATCTGACCAACTGACCAAAGTCTGACATAGAAACCAGCAATTGACCAACTGACCACAGTCTGACCAAAAAAAAAGAAAATGACCAACTGACCACAGTCTGACCCAGAACCCAGAAATTGACCAACTGACCACAGTCTGACTTCGAAACCAGAAACTGATCAACTGACCACAGTCTGATCGAGCAACAAGCAATTGACCAACTGACCACAGGCTGACCTTGCAAACAAGAAGTAAAAAAAACTGACCAGAGAAACAGACCTAGACAACCAGCAATTGACCAACTGACCACAGTCTGACCAAGAAAACAGAAAATGACCAACTGACCACAGTCTGACCTAGAAACTAGAAATTGATCAACTGACCACAGTCTGACCTCGAAACCAGAAACTGATCTACTGACCACAGTCTTATCGAGCAACAAGCGATTGACCAACTGACCACAGGATGACCTAGCAACCAAAAAGTAAAAAAAAAACTGACCAGAGAAATAGACCTAGAAAACCAGAAACTGACCAACTGTCCACAGTCGGACCGAGAAACCAGAAACAGACCAACTGACCACAGTCTGACCACAGTCTAACCTAGAAACCAGAGACTGACCAAATGTCCACATTCTGACCGAGACAACATGAAACTGACCAACTGACCAAAACAACCCGAAACTGACCAACTGACCACAGTCTGACCTAGAAACCAGAAACTGAACAACTGACCACAGTCTGACCTCGAAACCAGAAACTGACGAAATGACCACAGTCTGACCGAGCAACCACAAACTGCCCAACAGGCCACATTCTGACCTAGCGACCAGTATCTGACCAACTGACCAAAGTCTGACGCAGAAACAAGCATTGACCAACTGACCACAATCTGACCAAGAAACCAGAAACTGACCAACTGATCACAGTCTGACCTAGAAACCAGAAATTGACCAACTGACCACAGTCTGACCTCGAAACCAGAAACTGACCAACTGACCACAGTCTGACCTCGAAATCAGAAACTGACGAACTGGCCACATGCTTAACTCGAAACCAGAAACAGATGAACTGACCACATTCTGACCTAGAAACCAGAAACTGACCATCTGAACTCAGTCTGACTTAAAAACAGAAACTGACCAACTGACCACAGTCTGACCTAGAAACCAGAAATTGACCAACAGACCACAGACTGACCTAGAAAACAGAAACTGAAAAACTGACCACAGTCTGACCTTGGAATCAGAAACTGACCAACTGACCTCAGTCTGACCGAGGCAACATGAAACTGACCAACTGACCACAGTCTGACCTACAAACCAGAAACTGACCAACTGACCACACTCTGATTTGGAAACCAGAAACTGACCAACTGACCACAGGATTACCTAGCAACCAAAATGTTAAAAACTGACCTGAGTAACAGACCTAGACAACCAGAAACTGACCAACTGACCACAGTCTGACCGTGAAACCAGGAACAGACCAACTGACCACAGTCTGACCACAGTCTGACCTAGAAACCAGAAACTGACCAACTGCTTCAGTCTGAACGAGACAACATGAAACTGACCAACTGACCAAGACAACACGAAACTGACTAAATGACCACAGTCTGACCAAGAAACGAGAAACTGAGCAACTGACCACAGTCTGACCTAGCAACCACAAACTGTCCAACAGGCCACATTCTGACCTAGCAACCAGTATCTGACTGACTGACCACAGACTGACGTAGAAACCAGCAATTGACCAACTGAACACAATCTGACCTAGAAACCTGAAACTGACCAACTGAACACCAGTCTGACCTAGAAACCGGAAACTGAACAACTGACCACAGTCTGACCTCAAAACCAGAAACTGATCAACTGACCAAAGTCTGACCTCGAAACCAGAAACTGACCAAATGACCACAGTCTGACCTAGCAAAAACAAACTGTCCAACAGGGCACATTCTGACCTTGCGAACAGTATCTGACCAACTGACCAAAGTCTGAAATAGAAACCAGCAATTGACCAACTGACCACAGTCTGACCAAGAAAAAAGAAAATGACCAACTGACCACAGTCTGAACTAGAAACCAGAAATTGACCAACTGACCACAGTCTGACTTCGAAACCAGAAACTGATCAACTGACCACAGTCTGATCGAGCAACAAGCAATTGACCAACTGACCACAGGATGACCTTGCAAACAATAAGTAAATAAAACTGACCAGAGAAACAGACCTAGACAACCAGCAATTGACCAACTGACCACAGTCTGACCAAGAAAACAGAAAATGACCAACTGACCACAGTCTGACCTCGAAACCTGAAACTGACCAACTGACCACAGTCTGACCTCGAAACCAGAAACTGATCAACTGACCACAGTCTGATCGAGCAACAAGCGATTGACCAACTGACCACAGGATGACCTAGCAAACAAAAAGTAAAAAAAAACTGACCAGCGAAATAGACCGAGACAACCAGAAACTGAGCAACTGACCACAGTCGGACCGAGAAACCAGAAACAGACCAACTGACCACAGTCTGACCACAGTCTGACCTAGAAATCAGAGACTGACCAAAAGTCCACATTCTGACCGAGTCAACATGAAACTGACCAACTGACCAAGACAACCCGAAACTGACCAACTGACCACAGTCTGACCTAGAAACCAGAAACTGAACAACTGACCACAGTATGACCTCGAAACCAGAAACTGACCAAATGACCACAGTCTGACCTAGCAACAACAAACTGCCCAACAGGCCACATTCTGACCTAGCGACCAGTATCTGACCAACTGACGAAAGTCTGACGTAGAAACAAGCAATTGACCAACTGACCACAATCTGACCAAGAAATCAGAAACTGACCAACTGATCACAGTCTGACCTAGAAACCAGAAATTGACCAACTGTCCACAGTCTGACCTCGAAACCAGAAACTGACCAACTGACCACAGTCTGACCTCGAAATCAGAAACTGACGAACTGACCGCATGCTTAACTCGAAATTAGAAACAGATGAACTGACCACATTCGTACCTAGAAACCAGAAACTGACCATCTGAACTCAGTCTGACTTAAAAACAGAAACTGACCAACTGACCACAGTCTGACCCAGAAACCAGAAATTGACCAACGGACCACAGTCTGACCTGGAAACCAGAAACTGACCAACTGACCACAGTCTGACCATGGAATCAGAAACTGACCAACTGACCTCAGTCTGACCTACAAACCAGAAACTGACCAACTGACCACAGGATTACCTAGCAACCAAAATGTTAAAAACTGACCTGAGAAACAGACCGAGACAACCAGAAACTGACCAACCGACCACAGTCTGACCGAGAAACCAGAAACAGACCAACTGACCACAGTCTGACAATAGTCAGACCTAGAAACCAGTAACTGACCAACTGCTTCAGTCTGAACGAGACAACATGAAACTGACCAACTGCCCAAGACAACACGAAACTGACTAAATGACCACAGTCTGACCAAGAAACGAGAAACTGAGCAACTGAACACAATCTGACCTCGAAACCAGAAACTGACCCAATGACCACAGTCTGACCTAGCAACCACAAACTGTCCAACAGTCCACATTCTGACCTAACAACCAGTATCTGACTAACGAACCACAGACTGACGTAGAAACCAGCAATTGACCAACTGAACACAGTCTGACCTAGAAACCTGAAACAGACCAACTGACCACAGTCTGACCTAGAAACCGAAAACTGAACAACTGACCACAGTCTGACCTCAAAACCAGAAACTGATCAACTGACCACAGTCTGACCTCGAAACCAGAAACTGACCAAATGACCACAGTCTGACCTAGCAACCACAAACTGTCCAACAGGGCACATTCTGACCTTGCGACCAGTATCTGACCAACTGACCAAAGTCTGACATAGAAACCAGCAATTGACCAACTGACCACAGTCTGACCAAAAAAAAAGAAAATGACCAACTGACCACAGTCTGACCTAGAAACCAGAAATTGACCAACTGACCACAGTCTGACTTCGAAACCAGAAACTGATCAACTGACCACAGTCTGATCGAGAAACAAGCAATTGACCAACTGACCACAGGCTGACCTTGCAAACAAGAAGTAAAAAAAACTGACCAGAGAAACAGACCTAGACAACCAGCAATTGACCAACTGACCACAGTCTGACCAAGAAAACAGAAAATGACCAACTGATCACAGTCTGACCTAGAAACTAGAAATTGATCAACTGACTACAGTCTGACCTCGAAACCAGAAACTGATCAACTGACCACAGTCTTATCGAGCAACAAGCGATTGACCAACTGACCACAGGATGACCTAGCAACCAAAAAGTAAAAAAAAACTGACCAGAGAAATAGACCTAGACAACCAGAAACTGACCAACTGACCACAGTCGGACCGAGAAACCAGAAACTGACCAACTGACCACAGTCTGACCACAGTCTGACCTAGAAACCAGAGACTGACCAAATGTCCACATTCTGACCGAGACAACATGAAACTGACCAACTGACCAAAACAACCCGAAACTGACCAACTGACCACAGTCTGACCTAGAAACCAGAAACTGAACAACTGACCACAGTCTGACCTCGAAACCAGAAACTGACGAAATGACCACAGTCTGACCGAGCAACCACAAACTGCCCAACAGGCCACATTCTGACCTAGCGACCAGTATCTGACCAACTGACCAAAGTCTGACGCAGAAACAAGCATTGGCCAACTGACCACAATCTGACCAAGAAACCAGAAACTGACCAACTGACCACAGTCTGACCTTGAAACCAGAAATTGACCAACTGACCACAGTCTGACCTCGAAACCAGAAACTGACCAACTGACCATAGTCTGACTTCGAAACCAGAAACTGACCAACTGACCACAGTCTGACCTCGAAATCAGAAACTGACGAACTGACCACATGCTTAACTCGAAACCAGAAACAGATGAACTGACCACATTCTGACCTAAAAACCAGAAACTGACCATCTGAACTCAGTCTGACTTAAAAACAGAAACTGACCAACTGACCACAGTCTGATCTAGAAACCAGAAATTGACCAACGGACCACAGACTGACCTAGAAAACAGAAACTGACCAACTGACCACAGTCTGACCTTGGAATCAGAAACTGACCAACTGACCTCAGTCTGACCGAGGCAACATGAAACTGACCAACTGACCACAGTCTGACCTACAAACCAGAAACTGACCAACTGACCACACTCTGATTTGGAAACCAGAAACTGACCAACTGACCACAGGATTACCTAGCAACCAAAATGTTAAAAACTGACCTAAGTAACAGACCTAGACAACCAGAAACTGACCAACTGACCACAGTCTGACCGTGAAACCAGGAACAGACCATACTGACCACAGTCTGACCACAGTCTGACCTAGAAACCAGAAACTGACCAACTGCTTCAGTCTGAACGAGACAACATGAAACTGACAAACTGACCAAGACAACACGAAACTGACTAAATGACCACAGTCTGACCAAGAAACGAGAAACTGAGCAACTGACCACAGTCTGACCTAGCAACCACAAACTGTCCAACAGGCCACATTCTGACCTAGCAACCAGTATCTGACTGACTGACCACAGACTGACGTAGAAACCAGCAATTGACCAACTGAACACAATCTGACCTAGAAACCTGAAACTGACCAACTGAACACCAGTCTGACCTAGAAACCGAAAACTGAACAACTGACCACAGTCTGACCTCAAAACCAGAAACTGATCAACTGACCACAGTCTGACCTCGAAACCAGAAACTGACCAAATGACCACAGTCTGACCTAGCAAAAACAAACTGTCCAACAGGGCACATTCTGACCTTGCGAACTGTATCTGACCAACTGACCAAAGTCTGACATAGAAACCAGCAATTGACCAACTGACCACAGTCTGACCAAGAAAAATGAAAATGACCAACTGACCACAGTCTGACCTAGAAACCAGAAATTGACCAACTGACCACAGTCTGACTTCGAAACCAGAAACTGATCAACTGACCACAGTCTGATCGAGCAACAAGCAATTGACCAACTGACCACAGGATGACCTTGCAAACAATAAGTAAAAAAAACTGACCAGAGAAACAGACCTAGACAACCAGCAATTGACCAACTGACCACAGTCTGACCAAGAAAACAGAAAATGATCAACTGACCACAGTCTGACCTCGATACCTGAAACTGACCAACTGACCACAGTCTGACCTCGAAACCAGAAACTGATCAACTGACCACAGTCTGATCGAGCAACAAGCGATTGACCAACTGACCACAGGATGACCTAGCAAACAAAAAGTTAAAAAAAACTGACCAGCGAAATAGACCTAGACAACCAGAAACTGACCAACTGACCACAGTCGGACCGAGAAGGCAGAAACAGACCAACTGACCACAGTCTGACCACAGTCTGACCTAGAAACCAGGGACTGACCAAATGTCCACATTCTGACCGAGTCAACATGAAACTGACCAACTGACCAAGACAACCCGAAACTGAACAACAGACCACAGTCTGACCTAGAAACCAGAAACTGAACAACTGACCACAGTATGACCTCGAAACCAGAAACTGACCAAATGACCACAGTCTGACCTAGCAACAACAAACTGCCCAACAGGCCACATTCTGACCTAGCGACCAGTATCTGACCAACTGACGAAAGTCTGACGTAGGAACAAGCAATTGACCAACTGACCACAATCTGACCAAGAAACCAGAAACTGACCAACTGATCACAATCTGACCTAGAAACCAGAAATTGACCAACTGACCACAGTCTGACCTCGAAACAAGAAACTGACCAACTGACCACAGTCTGACCTCGAAATCAGAAACTGACGAACTGACCGCATGCTTAACTCGAAACCAGAAACAGATGAACTGACCACATTCTGACCTAGAAACCAGAAACTGACCATCTGAACTCAGTCTGACTTAAAAACAGAAACTGACCAACTGACCACAGTCTGACCCAGAAACCAGAAATTGACCAACGGACCACAGTCTGACCTAGAAACCAGAAACTGACCAACTGACCACAGTCTGACCTTGGAATCAGAAACTGACCAACTGACCTCAGTCTGACCTACAAACCAGAAACTGACCAACTGACCACACTCTGATCTAGAAACCAGAAACTGACCAACTGACCACAGGATTACCTAGCAACCAAAATGTTAAAAACTGACCTGAGAAACAGACCTAGACAACCAGAAACTGACCAACTGACCACAGTCTGACCGAGAAACCAGAAACTGACCAACTGACCACAGTCTGACCACAGTCTGACCTAGAAACCAGAAACTGACCAACTGCTTCAATCTGAACGAGACAACATGAAACTGACCAGCTGCCCAAGACAACACGAAACTGACTAAATGACCACAGTCTGATCAAGAAACGAGAAACTAAGCAACTGACCACAATCTGACCTCGAAACCAGAAACTGACCAAATGACCACAATCTGACCTAGCAACCACAAACTGTGCAACAGTCCACATTGTGACCGAGCAACCAGTATCTGACTAACGAACCACAGACTGACGTAGAAACCAGCAATTGACCAACTGAACACAGTCTGACCTAGAAACCTGAAACTGACCAACTGACCACAGTCTGACCTAGAAACCGGAAACTGAAAAACTGACCACAGTCTGACATCGAAACCAGAAACTGATCAACTGACCACAATCTGACCTCGAAACCAGAAACTGACCAAATGGCCACTGTCTGACCTAGCAACCACAAACTGTCCAACAGGCCACATTCTGACCATGCGACCAGTATATGACCAACTGACCACAGTCTGACATCGAAACCAGAAACTGATCAACTGACCACAGTCTGATCGAGCAATAAGCAATTGACCAACTGACCACAGGATGACCTTGCAAGCAAAAAGTAAAAAGAACTGACCAGAGAAACAGACCTAGACAACCAGCAATTGACCAACTGACCACAGTCTGACCAAGAAAACAGAAAATGACCAACTGACCAAGACAACACGAAACTGACGAAATGACCACAGTCTGACCAAGAAACGAGAAACTGAGCAACTGACCACAGTCTGACCTAGCAACCACAAACTGTCCAACAGGCCACATTCTGACCTAGCAACCAGTATCTGACTGACTGACCACAGACTGATGTAGAAACCAGCAATTGACCAACTGAACACAATCTGACCTAGAAACCTGAAACTGACCAACTGAACACCAGTCTGACCTAGAAACCGAAAACTGAACAACTGACCACAGTCTGACCTCAAAACCAGAAACTGATCAACTGACCACAGTCTGACCTCGAAACCAGAAACTGACCAAATGACCACAGTCTGACCTAGCAAAAACAAACTGTCCAACAGGGCACATTCTGACCTTGCGAACTGTATCTGACCAACTGACCAAAGTCTGACATAGAAACCAGCAATTGACCAACTGACCACAGTCTGACCAAGAAAAATGAAAATGACCAACTGACCACAGTCTGACCGAGAAACCAGAAATTGACCAACTGACCACAGTCTGACTTCGAAACCAGAAACTGATCAACTGACCACAGTCTGATCGAGCAACAAGCAATTGACCAACTGACCACAGGATGACCTTGCAAACAATAAGTAAAAAAAACTGACCAGAGAAACAGACCGAGACAACCAGCAATTGACCAACTGACCACAGTCTGACCAAGAAAACAGAAAATGACCAACTGACCACAGTCTGACCTCGAAACCTGAAACTGACCAACTGACCACAGTCTGACCTCGAAACCAGAAACTGATCAACTGACCACAGTCTGATCGAGCAACAAGCGATTGACCAACTGACCACAGGATGACCGAGCAAACAAAAAGTTAAAAAAAACTGACCAGCGAAATAGACTTGGACAACCAGAAACTGACCAACTGACAACAGTCGGACCGAGAAGGCAGAAACAGACCAACTGACCACAGTCTGACCACAGTCTGACCTAGAAACCAGGGACTGACCAAATGTCCACATTCTGACCGAGTCAACATGAAACTGACCAACTGACCAAGACAACCCGAAACTGAACAACTGACCACAGTCTGACCTAGAAACCAGAAACTGAACAACTGACCACAGTATGACCTCGAAACCAGAAACTGACCAAATGACCACAACCTGACCTAGCAACAACAAACTGCCCAACAGGCCACATTCTGACCTAGCGACCAGTATCTGACCAACTGACGAAAGTCTGACGTAGGAACAAGCAATTGACCAACTGACCACAATCTGACCAAGAAACCAGAAACTGACCAACTGATCACAATCTGACCTAGAAACCAGAAATTGACCAACTGACCACAGTCTGACCTCGAAACCAGAAACTGACCAACTGACCACAGTCTGACCTCGAAATCAGAAACTGACGAACTGACCGCATGCTTAACTCGAAACCAGAAACAGATGAACTGACCACATTCTGACCTAGAAACCAGAAACTGACCATCTGAACTCAGTCTGACTTAAAAACAGAAACTGACCAACTGACCACAGTCTGACCCAGAAACCAGAAATTGACCAACGGACCACAGTCTGACCTAGAAACCAGAAACTGACCAACTGACCACAGTCTGACCTTGGAATCAGAAACAGACCAACTGACCTCAGTCTGACCTACAAACCAGAAACTGACCAACTGACCACACTCTGATCTAGAAACCAGAAACTGACCAACTGACCACAGGATTACCTAGCAACCAAAATGTTAAAAACTGACCTGAGAAACAGACCTAGACAACCAGAAACTGACCAACTGACCACAGTCTGACCGAGAAACCAGAAACTGACCAACTGACCACAGTCTGACCACAGTCTGACCTAGAAACCAGAAACTGACCAACTGCTTCAATCTGAACGAGACAACATGAAACTGACCAGCTGCCCAAGACAACACGAAACTGACTAAATGACCACAGTCTGATCAAGAAACGAGAAACTAAGCAACTGACCACAATCTGACCTCGAAACCAGAAACTGACCAAATGACCACAATCTGACCTAGCAACCACAAACTGTGCAACAGTCCACACTGTGACCGAGCAACCAGTATCTGACTAACGAACCACAGACTGACGTAGAAACCAGCAATTGACCAACTGAACACAGTCTGACCTAGAAACCTGAAACTGACCAACTGACCACAGTCTGACCTAGAAACCGGAAACTGAAAAACTGACCACAGTCTGACCTCAAAACCAGAAACTGATCAACTGACCACAATCTGACCTCGAAACCAGAAACTGACCAAATGACCACTGTCTGACCTAGCAACCACAAACTGTCCAACAGGCCACATTCTGACCATGCGACCAGTATATGACCAACTGACCACAGTCTGACATCGAAACCAGAAACTGATCAACTGACCACAGTCTGATCGAGCAATAAGCAATTGACCAACTGACCACAGGATGACCTTGCAAACAAAAAGTAAAAAGAACTGACCAGAGAAACAGACCTAGACAACCAGCAATTGACCAACTGACCACAGTCTGACCAAGAAAACAGAAAATGACCAACTGACCACAGTCTGACCTAGAAACTAGAAATTGACCAACTGACCACAGTCTGACCTCGAAACCTGAAACTCATCAACTGACCACAGTCTGATCGAGCAACAAGCGATTGACCAACTGACCACAGGATGACCTAGCAAACAAAAAGTTTAAAAAACTGACCAGAGAAACAGACCGAGACAACCAGAAACTGACCAACTTACCACAGTCTGAACGAGAAACCAGAAGCTGACCTACTGACCACATTATGACCACAGTCTGACCTAGAAACCAGAGACTGACCAAATGTCCACATTCTGACCGAGACAACATGAAACTGACCAACTGACCAAGACAACACGAAACTGAACAACTGACCACAGTCTGACCTAGAAACCAGAAACTGAACAACTGACCACAGTCTGACCTCGAAACCAGAAACTGACCGAATGACCACAGTCTGACCTAGCAACCACAAACTGCCCAACAGGCCACATTCTGACCTTGCGACCAGTATCTGACCAACTGACCAAGGTCTGACGTAGAAACAAGCAATTGACCAACTGACCACAGTCTGACGAAGAAAACAGAAAATGACCAACTGACCACAGTCTGACCTAGAAACCAGAAATTGACCAACGGACCACAGTCTGACCTCGAAACCAGAAACTGATCAACTGACCACAGTCTGACCTCGAAACCAGAAACTGACGAACTGACCACATTCTTAACTCGAAACCAGAAACTGACGAACTGACCACATTCTGACCTAGAAACCAGAAACTGACAATCTGACCTCAGTCTGACCTAAAAACAGAAACTGACCAACTGAACACAGTCTGACCTCGAAACCAGAAACTGACCAAATGACCACAGTCTTACCAAGCAACTACAAACTGTCCAACAGGCCACATTCTGACCTAGCAACCAGTATTTGACGAACTGACCAGAGTCTGACGTAGAAACCAGCAATTGACCAACTGAACACAGACGAAGCTAGAAACCTGAAACTGACCAACTGACCACAGTCTGACTGGAAATCAGAAACTGATCAACTGACCACAGTCTGACCTCGAAACCAAGAACTGACCAACTGAAAACGTTCTTAACTCTAAACCAGAAACTGACAAACTGACCACATTCTGAACGAGAAACCAGAAACGAACCGTCTGACCTCAGTCTTACATAAAAACAGAAACTGACCAACTGACCACAGTCTGACCTAGAAATCAGAAACTGACCAATGGACCACAGTTTGACCTAGAAAAAAGAAACTGACCAACTGACCACCGTCTGACATTGGAACCCGAAACTGACCAACTGACCACAGTCTGACCTAGAAACCAGAAACTGACCAAATGATCACCGTCTGATCTTGCAACCACAAATTGTCCAACAGAACACATTCTGACCTAGCGACCAGTATCTGAACCACTGACCAAAGTCTGACGTAGAAAAAAGCAATTGACCAACTGACCACAATCAGACCAAGAAACCAGAAACTGACCAACTGACCACAGTCTGACCTAGAAACCAGTAATTGACCAACTGACCACAGTTTGACCTCGAAAGCAGAAACTGACGAACTGACCACATGCTTAACTCGAAACCAGAAACTGACGAACTGACCACATTCTGACCTAGAAACCAGAAATTGAACAAATGACCACAGTCTGACCTCAAAACCAGAAGCTGATCAACTGACCACAGTCTGACCTATAAACCAGAAACTGACCAAGTGACCACAGTCTGACCTAGCAACCACAAACTGTCCAACAGGCCACATTCTGACCTTGCGACCAGTATCGGACCAACTGACCAAAGTCTAACATAGAAACCAGCAATTGACCAACTGACCACAGTCTGACCAAGAAAACAGAAAATGACCAACTGACCACAGTCTGACCTAGAAACCAGAAATTGACCAACTGACCACCGTCTGACCTCGAAACCAGAAGCTGAGCAACTGACCACAGTCTGATCGTGCAACAAGCAATTGACCAACTGACCACAGGATGACCTAGCAACCAAAATGTTAAAAACTGACCAGAGAAACAGACATAGACAACCGGAAACTGACCAACTGAACACAGTCTGACAGACAAACCAGAAACTGACCAACTGACCACAGTCTGACCAGAGTCTGACCTAGAAAGCAGAAACTGACCAATTGCCCACAGTCTGACCGAGACAACATGAAACTGAACAACTGGCCAAGACAACACGAAACTGACTAAATGACCACAGTCTGACCAAGAAACGAGAAACTAGCAACTGATCACAATCTGACCACGAAACCAAAAACTGACCAAATGACCACAGTCTGACCTAGCAACCACAAACTGTCCAACAGTCCACATTCTGACCTAGCAACCAGTATCTGAATAACTGACCACAGTCTGACGTAGAAACCAGCAATTGACCAACTGAACACCGTTGAACCTAGAAACCTGAAATTGACCAACTGACCACAGTCTGACCTAGAAACCAGATACTGAACAAGTGACCACAGTCGGACCTCAAAACCAGTAACTGATCAACTGACCACAGTCTGACCTCGAAACCAGAAACTGACCAAATGACCACAGTCTGACCTAGCAACCACAAACTCTCCAACAGGCCACATTCTGACCTTGCGACCAATATCTGACCAACTGACCAAAGTCTGACATAGAAACCAGCAATTGACCAAATGACCACAGTCTGACCAGGAAAACAGAAAATGACCAACTGACCACAGTCTGACCTAGAAACCAGTAATTGACCAACTGACAACAGTCTGACCTCGAAACTAGAAACTGATCAACTGACCACAGTCTGATCGAGCAACAAGCAATTGTCCAACTGACCACAGGATGACCTTGCAAACAAAAAGTAAAAAAAAACTGACCAGAGAAAAAGCCCTAGACAACCAGAAACTGAACAACTGACCACAGTCTGACAGAGAAACCAGAAACTGACCTACTGACCACAGTCTGACCACAGTCTGACCTAGAATCCAGAAACTGACCAAATGTCCACAGTCTGACCGAGACAAAATGAAAATGACCCACTGACAAAGACAACCTGAAACTGAACAACTGACCACCTTCTGACCTAGAAACCAGAAACTGAACAACTGACCACAGTCTGACCTCGAAACCAGAAACTGACGAACTGACCACATTCTTAACTCAAAACCAGAAACTGACCAACTGACCACAGTCTGACCGAGAAACCAGAAATAGACCAACAGAGCACAGTCTGCCTAGAAACCAGAAACTGACCAACTAACCACAGTCTGACCTTGGAACCAGAAACTGACCAACTGACCACAGTCTGACCTACAAACCAGAAACTGACCAACTGACGACTCTCTGATCTAGAAATCAGAAACTGACCAACTGACCACAGGATGACCTAGCAACCAAAATGTTAAAAACTGACCAGCGAAACAGACCTAAACAACCAGAAACTGACCAACTGACCACAGTCTGACCGAGAAACCAGAAACTGGCCAACTGACCACAGTCTGACCATAGTCTGACCTAGAAACCATAAACTGACCAACTGCTTCAGTCTGACCGAGACAACATGAAACTGACCAACTGACCAAGACAACACGAAACTGAATAAATGACCACAGTCTGATGAAGAAACGAGAAACTGAGTAAATGACCACAATCTGACCTCGAAACCAGAAACTGACCAAATGACCACAGTCTGACCGAGCAACCACAAACTTTCAAACAGGCCCCATTCTGACCTAGCAACCAATATCTGACTAACTGACCACATTCTGACGTAGAAACCAGCAATTGACCAACTGAACACAGTCTAAGCTAAAAACCTGAAACTGACCAACTGACCACAGTCTGACCAAAAAACCAGAAACTGAACAACTGACCACAGTCTGACCTCAAAACCAGAAACTGATCAACTGACCACAGTCTGACCTCGAAACCAGAATCTGACCAACTGAAAACATTCTTAACTAGAAACCAGAAACTGACCAACTGACCACATTCTGAACTAGAAACCAGAAACTGACCGTCTAACCTCAGCCTGACATCAAAACAGAAACTGACCAACTGAGCACAGTCTGACCTAGAAACCAGAAACTGACCAATGGACCACAGTCTGACCTAGAAAAAAGAAACTGACCAACTGATCATAGTCAGACCTTGGAACCCGAAACTGACCAACTGACCACAGTCTGACCCAGAAACCAGAAACTGACAAATGACCACCTTCTGACCTTGCAACCACAAACTGTCCAACAGACCACATTCTGACCTAGCGACCAGTATCTGAACAACTGACCAAAGTCTGATGTAGAAACAAGCAATTGACCAACTGACCACAATCTGAACAAGAAACCAGAAATTGACCAACTGACCACAGTCTGAGCTTGAAACCAGAAATTGACCAACTGACCACAGTTTAACCTCGAAACCAGAAACTGACCAACTGACCACAGTCTGACCTCGAAACCAGAAACTGACGAACTGACCACATTCTGACCGAGAAACCAGAAACTGAACAAATGACCATAGTCTGACCTAAAAACGAGAAACTGATCAACTGACCACAGTCTGAACTCTAAACCAGAAACTGACCAAATGACCACAGTCTGACCTAGCAAACACAAACTGTCCAACAGGCCACATTCTGACCTTGCGACCAGTATCTGACAAACTGACCAAAGTCTGACATAGAAACCAGCAATTGACCAACTGACCACAGTCTGACCAAGAAAACAGTGAATGACCAACTGACCACAGTCTCACCTAGACAACCAGAAACTGACCAACTGACCACAGTCTGACCGAGAAACCAGAAACTGACCAAATGTCCACAGTCTGACCGAGACAACATGAAACTGACCAACTGACCAAGACAACCCGAAACTGAACAACTGACCTCAGTCTGATATAAAAACAGAAACTGACCAACTGACCACAGTCTGAACTAGAAACCAGAAACTGACCAATGGACCACAGTCTGACCTAGAAAAAAGAAACTGACCAACTGACCACAGTCTGACCTCGAAACCAGAAACTGACCAACTGACCACAGTCTGATCTCGAAACCAGAAACTGACGAACTGACCACATGCTTAACTCGAAACCAGAAACGGACGAACTGACCACATTGTGACCTAGAAACCTGAAACTTACCATCGGACCTCAGTCTGACCTAAAAACAGAAACTGACCAACTGACCACAGTCTGACCTAGAAACCAAAAATTGACCAACGGACCACAATCTGACCTGGAAACCAGAAACTGATCAACTGACCACAGTCTGACCTTGGAACCAGAAACTGACCAACTGACCACAGTCTGACCTCGGAACTAGAAACTGACCAACTGGCCACAGTCTGACCTGGAAACCAGAAACTGAACAACTGACCACAGTCTAACCTCAAAACCAGAAACTGACCAACTGACCACAGTATGAAAACGAAACCAGAAACTGACCTACTGAAAACATTCTTAACTCGAAACCAGAAACTGACCGACTGATCACATTCTGAGCTAGAAACCAGCAACTGACATTCTGACCTCAGTCTGACATGAAAACAGAAACTGACCAACTGACCACATTCTGACCTAGAAATCAGAAACTGACCAATGGACCACAGTATGACCTAGAAAAAAGCAACTGACCAACTGACCACAGTCTGACCTTTTAAGCAGAAACTGACCAGCTTACCACAGACTGACCGAGGCAACATGAAACTGACCAACTGTCCACAGTCTGACCTAGAAACCAGAAACTTACCAACTGACCACAGCCTGACATAGAAACTAGAATCTGACCAACTTACCACAGGCTGATCCAGAAAGCAGTATCTGACCAACTGACCACAGTCTGTCGTAGCAAGAAGCATCTGACTAACTGGCCACAGGATGACCTAGCAACCAAAAAGTAAAAAACTGACCAGCGAAACAGACCTATTCAACCAGAAATTGACCAACTGACCACTGTCTTACCGAGAAAGCAGAAACTGATTAACTGACCACAGTCTGACCACTGTCTGACCTAGAAACCAGAAACTGAACTACTGCACACAGTCTGACCGAGACAACATGAAACTGACCAACTGACCAAGACAACACGAAACTGACAAACTGACCACAGTCTCAACTAGAAACCAGAAATTGACCAACTGCCCACCGTCTGACCTCGAAAGCAGAAACTGATCAACTGACCACAGTCTGATCGAGCAACAAGCAATTGACCAACTGACCACATGATGACTTAGCAACCAAAAAGAAAACAAAAATGACCAGGGAAACAGACCTAGACAACCAGAAACTGAACTACTGACCACAGTCTGACCTAGAAACCAGAAACTGACCAAATGTCCACAGTCTGAACGAGACAACATGAAACTGACCAACTGACCAAGACAACCCGAAATTGAACAACTGACCGCAGTCTGACATAAAAACAGAAACTGACCAACTGACCACAGTCTGACCTAGAAAGCAGAAATTGACCAACTGATCACAGTCTGACCTCGAAACCAGAAACTGACCAACTGACCACAGGATGACATGGCAACCAAAATGTTAAACACTGACCAGAGAAACAGACCTAAACAACCAGAAACTGACCAACTGACCACAGTCTGACCGAGATACCAGAAACTGACCAACTGACCACAGTCTGACCACAGTCTGACCAAGAAACAAGAAACTGACCAACTGCTTGAGTCTGACCGAGACAACATGAAACTCACCAACTGACCAAGACAACACGAAACTGACTAAATGACCACAGTCTGATGAAGAAACGAGAAACTGAGTAAATGACTACAATCTGACCTCGAAACCAGAAACTGACCAAATGACCACAGTCTGAACTAGCAACCACAAACTGTCCAACAGGCCCCATTCTGACCTAGCAACCAGTGTCTGACTAACTGACCACATTCTGACGTAGAAACCAGCAATTGACCAACTGAACACAGTCTAAGCTAGAAACCTGAAACTGACCAACTGACCACAGTCTGACCAAGAAACCAGAAACTGAACAACTGACCACAGTCTGACCTCAAAACCAGAAACTGATCAACTGACAACATTCTTAACTCGAAACCAGAAACTGACCAACTGACCACATTCTGAACTAGAAACCAGAAACTGACAAATGACCACCGTCTGACCTTGCAACCACAAACTGTCCAACAGACCACATTCTGACCTAGCGACCAGTATCTGAACAACTGACCAAAGTCTGACGTAGAAACAAGCAATTGACCAACTGACCACAATCTGAACAAGAAACCAGAAACTGACCAACTGACCACAGTCTGACCTTGAAACCAGAAATTGACCAACTGACCACAGTTTGACCTCGAAACCAGAAACTGACCAACTGACCACAGTCTGACCTCGAAACCAGAAACTGACGAACTGACCAGATGCTTAACTCGAAACCAGAAACTGACGAACTGACCACATTCTGACCGAGAAACCAGAAACTGAACAAATGACCACAGTCTGACCTCAAAACCAGAAACTGATCAACTGACCACAGTCTGAACTCTAAACCAGAATCTGACCAAATGACCACAGTCTGACCTAGCAACTACAAACTGTCCAACAGGCCACATTCTGACCTTGCGACCAGTATCTGACAAACTGACCAAAGTCTGACATAGAAACCAGCAATTGACCAACTGACCACAGCCTGACCAAGAAAACAGAAAATGACCAACTGACCACAGTCTGACCTAGAAACCAGAAATTGACCAAATGACCACCGTCTGACCTCGAAACCAGAAACTGATCAACTGACCACAGTCTGATCGAGCAACAAGCATTTGACCAACTGACCACAGGATGACTTAGCAACCAAAAAGTAAAAAAAACTGACCAGAGAAACAGACCTAGACAACCAGAAACTGAACAACTGACCACAGTCTGACCGAGAAACCAGAAACTGACCAAATGTCCACAGTCTGACCAAGACAACATGAAACTGACCAACTGACCAAGACAACCCGAAACTGAACAACTGACCTCAGTCTGAAATAAAAACAGAAACTGACCAACTGAACACAGACTGACCTAGAAAAAAGAAACTGACCAACTGACCACAGTCTGGCCTTGGAACCCGAAACTGACCAACTGACCACAGTCTGACCTCGAAACCAGAAACTGACCAACTGACCACAGTCTGACCTCGAAACCAGAAACTGACGAACTGACCACATGCTTAACTCGAAACCAGAAACTGACGAACTGACCACATTGTGACCTAGAAACCTGAAACTTACCATCGGACTTCAGTCTGACCTAAAAACAGAAACTGACCAACTGACCACAGTCTGACCTAGAAACCAGAAATTGACCAACGGACCACAGTCTGACCTAGAAACCAGAAACTGACCAACTGACCACAGTCTGACCTTGGAACCAGAAACTGACCAACTGACCACAGTCTGACCTCGGAACTAGAAACTGACCAACTGACCACAGTCTATCGTAGAAACCAGCAATTGACCAACTGAACACAGTTTGACCTAGAAACCAGAAACTGACCAACTGACCACAGTCTGACCTGGAAACCAGAAACTGAACAACTGACCACAGTCTAACCTCAAAACCAGAAACTGACCAACTGACCACAGTATGAAATCGAAACCAGAAACTGACCAACTGAAAACATTCTTAACTCGAAACCAGAAACTGACCGACTGATCACATTCTGACCTATAAACCAGCAACTGACATTCTGACCTCAGTCTGACATAAAAACAGAAACTGACCAACTGACCACATTCTGACCTGGAAATCAGAAACTGACCAATGGACTACAGTATGACCTAGAAAAAAGATACTGACCAACTGACCACAGTCTGACCTTGGAACCAGAAACTGCCCAACTGACCACAGTCTGACCTTGGAACCAGAAACTGACCAACTGACCACAGTCTGACCTTTTAAGCAGAAACTGACCAGCTTACCACAGTCTGACCGAGGCAAAATGAAACTGACCAACTGACCACAGTCTGACCGAGAAAACAGAAACTTACCAACTGACCACAGTCTGACCGAGAAACTAGAAACTGACCAACTTACCACAGGCTGATAGATAAAGCAGAATCTGACCAACTGACCACAGTCTGTCCTAGCAAGAAGCGTCTGACTAACTGGCCACAGGATGACCTAGCAAACAAAAAGTAAAAAACTGTCCAGAGAAACAGACCTATTCAACAATAAATTGACCAACTGACCACTGTCTTACCGAGAAAGCAGAAACTGACCAACTGACCACAGTCTGACCAACGTCTGACCTAGAAACCAGAAACTGAACTACTGCACACAGTCTGACCGAGACAACATGAAACTGACCAACTGACCAAGACAACACGAAAATGACAAACTGACCACAGTCTCAACTAGAAACCAGAAATTGACCAACTGACCACAGTCTGACCGGGAAACCAGAAACTGACCAAATGTCCACAGTCTGAACGAGACAACATGAAATTGACCAACTGACCAAGACAACCCGAAACTGAACAACTGACCGCAGCCTGACATAAAAACAGAAACTGACCAACTGACCACATTCTGACCTAGAAACCAGAAACTGACCAATGGACCACAGTCTGACCTAGAAAAAAGAAACTGACCAACTGACCACAGTCTGACCTTGGAACCCGAAACTGACCAACTGACCACAGTCTGACCTAGAAAGCAGAAATTGACCAACTGATCACAGTCTGACCTAGCGACCAGTATCTGAACAACTGACCAAAGTCTGACGTAGAAACAAGCAATTGACCAACTGACCACAATCTGGACAAGAAACCAGAAACTGACCAACTGACCACAGTCTGACCTTGAAACCAGAAATTGACCAACTGACCACAGTTTGACCTCGAAATCAGAAACTGACCAACTGACCAAAAGCTGAACCTCGAAACCAGAAACTGACGAACTGACCAGAGGCTTAACTCGAAACCAGAAACTGACGAACTGACCACATTCTGACTGAGAAACCAGAAACTGAACAAATGACCACAGTCTGACCTCAAAACCAGAAACTGATCAACTGACCACAGTCTGAACTCTAAACCACAAACTGTCCAACAGGCCACATTCTGACCTTGCGACCAGTATCGGACAAACTGACCAAAGTCTGACATAGAAACCAGCAATTGACCAACTGTCCACAGTCTGACCGAGACAACATGAAACTGACCAACTGACCAAGACAACCCGAAACTGAACAACTGACCTCAATCTGACATAAAAACAGAAACTGACCAACTGACCACAGTCTGACCTAGAAACCAGAAACTGACCAATGGACCACAGTCTTACCTAGAAAAAAGAAACTGACCAACTGACCACAGTCTGACCTTGGAACCAGAAACTGACCAACTGACCACAGTCTGACTTAGAAAGCAGAAATTGACCAACTGACCACAGTCTGACCTCGCAACCAGAAACTGACCAACTGACCACAGTCTGACCTCGAAACCAGAAACTGACGAACTGACCAATGCTTAACTCGAAACCAGAAACTGACGAACTGACCACATTGTGACCTAGAAACCTGAAACTTACCATCGGACCTCAGTCTGACCTAGAAACCAGAAACGGACCAACTGACCACAGTCTGACCTTGGAATCAGAAACTGACCAACTGACCACAGTTTGATCTCGGAACCAGAAACTGACCAACTGACCACAGTCTGACCTCGAAACCAGAAACTGATGTACAGACCAGATGCTTAACTCGAAACCAGAAACTGACGAACTGACCACATTCTGACCTAGAAAAAAGAAAATGACCAACTGACCACAGTCTGACCTTGGAACCCGCAACTGACCAACTGACCACAGTCTGACCAAGAAAGCAGAAATTGACCAGCTGATCACAGTCTGACCTTGAAACCAGAAACTGACCAACTGACCACAGGATGACATAGCAACCAAAAACTGACAAATGACCACCGTCTGAACTTGCAACCACAAACTTTCCAAAAGACCACATTCTGACCTTGCGACCAGTATCTGAACAACTGACCAAAGTCTGATGTACAAACAAGCAATTGACCAACTGACCACAATCTGGACAAGAAACCAGAAACTGACCAACTGACCACAGTCTGACCTTGAAACCAGAAATTGACCAACTGACCACAGTTTGACCTCGAAACCAGAAACTGACCAACTGACCACAGTCTGACCTCGAAACCAGAAACTGACGAACTGACCAGATGCTTAACTCGAAACCAGAAACTGACGAACTGACCACATTCTGACCGAGAAACCAGAAACTGAAAAAATGACCACAGTCGGACCTCAAAACCAGAAACTGATCAACTGACCACAGTCTGAACTCTAAACCAGAAACTGACCAAATGACCACAGTCTGAGCTAGCAACCACAAACTGTCCTACAGGCCACATTCTGACCTTGCGACCAGTATCTGACAAACTGACCAAAGTCTGACATGGAAACCAGCAATTGACCAAATGACCACCGTCTGACCTCGAAACCAGAAACTGATTAACTGACCAAAGTCTGATCGAGCAACAAGCAATTGACCAACTGACCACAGGATGACTTAGCAAACAAAAAGTAAAAACAAACTGACCAGAGAAACAGACCTAGACAACCAGAAACTGAACAACTGACCACAGTCTGACCGAGAAACCAGAAACTGACCAAATGTCCACAGTCTGACCGAGACAACATGAAACTGACCAACTGGCCAAGACAACCCGAAACTGAACAGCTGACCTCAGTCTGACATAAAAACAGAAACTGACCAACTGACCACAGTCTGACCTAGAAACCAGAAACTGACCAATGGACCACAGTCTGACCTAGAAAAAAAGAAACTGACCAACTGACCACAGTCTGACCTTGGAACCCGAAACTGACCAACTGACCACAGTCTGACCTAGAAAGCAGAAATTGACCAACTAACCACAGTTTGACCTCGAAACCAGAAACTGACCAACTGACCACAGTCTGACCTCGAAATCAGAAACTGACGAATTGACCAGATGCTTAACTCGAAACCAGAAACTGACGAACTGACCACATTCTGACCTAGAAACAAGAAACTGACCAACTGACCACAGTCTGACCTTGGAACCCGAAACTGACCAACTGACCACAGTTTGACCTAGAAAGCAGAAATTGACCAACTGATCACAGTCTGACCTCGAAACCAGAAACTGACCAACTGACCACAGGATGACATAGCAACCAAAAACTGACAAATGACCACCGTCTGACCTTGCAACCACAAACTGTCCAACAGACCACATTCTGACCTAGCGACCAGTATCTGAACAACTGACCAAAGTCTGACGTAGAAACAAGCAATTGACCAACTGACCACAATCTGGTCAAGAAACCAGAAGCTGACCAACTGACCACAGTCTGACCTTGAAACCAGAAATTGACCAACTGACCACAGTTTGACCTCGAAACCAGAAACTGACCAACTGACCACAGTCTGACCTCGAAACCACAAACTGACGAACTGACCAGATGCTTAACTCGAAACCAGAAACTGACGAACTGACCACATTCTGAACGAGAAACCAGAAACTGAACAAATGACCACAGTCTGACCTCAAAACCAGAAACTGATAAACTGACCACAGTCTGAACTCTAAACCAGAAACTGACCAAATGACCACAGTCTGACCTAGCAACCACAAACTGTCCAACAGGCCACATTCTGACCTTGCGACCAGTATCTGACAAACTGACCAAAGTCTGACATAGAAACCAGCAATTGACCAACTGACCACATTCTGACCAAGAAATCAGAAAATGACCAACTGACCAAAGACTGACCAAGAAACCAGAAATTGACCCAATGACCACCGTCTGACCTCGAAACCAGAAACTGATCAACTGACCACAGTCTGATCGAGCAACAAGAAATTGACCAACTGACCACAGGATGACTTAGCAACCAAAAAGTAAAAAAAAACTGACCAGAGAAATAGATGTAGACAACCAGAAACTGAACAACTGACCACAGTCTGACCGAGAAACCAGAAACTGACCAAATGTCCACAGTCTGACCGAGACAACATGAAACTGACCAACTCACCAAGACAACCCGAAACTGAACAACTGACCTCAGTCTGACATAAAAACAGAAACTGACCAACTGACCACAGTCTGACATAAAAACAGAAACTGACCAACTGACCACAGTCTGGCCTAGAAACCAGAAACTGACCAATGGACCACAGTCTGACATAGAAAAAAGAAACTGACCAACTGACCACAGTCTGACCTAGAAAGCAGAAATTGACCAAATGACCACAGTCTGACCTCGAAACCAGAAACTGACCAACTGACCACAGTCTGACCTCGAAACCAGAAACTGACGAACTGACCACATGCTTAACTCGAAACCAGAAACTGACGAACTGACCACATTGTGACCTAGAAACCTGAAACTTACCATCGGACCTCAGTCTGACCTAGAAACCAGAAACTGACCAACTGACCACAGTCAGACCTTGGAACCAGAAACTGACCAACTGACCACAGTCTGATCTCGGAACTAGGAACTGACCAACTGACCACAGTCTGACGTAGAAACCAGCAATTGACGAACTGAACACAGTTTGACCTAGAAACCAGAAACTGACCAACTGACCACAGTCTGACCTGGAAACCAGAAACTGAACAACTGACCACAGTCTGACCGAGAAACCAGAAACTGACCAAATGTCCACAGTCTGACCGAGACAACATGAAACTGACCAACTGACCAAGACAACACGAAACTGACAAACTGACCATAGTCTCAACTAGAAACCAGAAATTGACCAACTGATCACAGTCTGACCGAGAAACCAGAAACTGACAAATGTCCACAGTCTGAACGAGACAACATGAAACTGACCAAATGACCAAGACAACCCGAAACTGAACAACTGATCGCAGTCTGACATAAAAACAGAAACTGACCAACTGACCACAGTCTGATCTAGAAACCAGAAACTGACCAATGAACCACAGTCTGACCTAGAAAAAAGAAACTGACCAACTGACCACAGTCTGACCTTGGAACCAGAAACTGACCAACTGACCACAGTCTGACCTAGAAAGCAGAAATTGACCAACTGATCACAGTCTGACCTCGAAACCAGAAACTGACCAACTGACCACAGGATGACCTAGCAACCAAAATGTTAAAAACTTACCAGAGAAACAGACCTAAACAATCAGAAACTGACCAACTGACCACAGTCTGACCGAGAAACCAGAAACTGACCAACTGACCACAGTCTGACCACAGTCTGACCAAGAAGCCAGAAACTGACCAAATGCTTCAGTCTGACCGAGACAACATGAAACTGACCAACTGACCAAGAGAACACGAAACTGACTAAATGACCACAGTCTGATGAAGAAACGAGAAACTGAGTAAATGACCACAATCTGACCTCGAAACCAGAAACTGACCAAATGACCACAGTCTGACCTAGCAACCACAAACTGTCCAACAGGACCCATTCTGACCGAGCAACCAGTGTCTGACTAACCGACCACATTCTGACGTAGAAACCAGCAATTGACCAACTGAACATAGTCTAAGCTGGAAACCTGAAATTGACCAAATGACCACAGTTTGACCAAGAAACCAGAAACTGAACAACTGACAACAATCTGACCAAAAAACCAGAAACTGATCAACTGACCACAGTCTGACCTCGAAACCAGAAACTGACCAACTGAAAACATTCTTAACTCGAAACCAGAAACTGACCAACTGACCACATTCTGAACTAGAAACCAGAAACTGACCGTCTAACCTCAGCCTGACATCAAAACAGAAACTGACCAACTGAGCACAGTCTGACCTAGAAACCAGAAACTGACCAATGGACCAGAGTCTGACCTAGAAAAAAGAAACTGACCAACTGACCACAGTCTGACTTTGGAACCCGAAATTAACCAACTGACCACAGTCTGACCTATAAACCAGAAACTGACAAATGACCACCGTCTGACCTTGCAACCACAAACTGTCCAACAGACCACATTCTGACCTAGCTAACAGTATCTCAACAACTGACCAAAGTCTGACGTAGAAACAAGCAATTGACCAACTGACCACAGTTTGACCTCGAAACCAGAAACTGACCAACTGACCACAGTCTGACCTCGAAACCAGAAACTGACGAACTGACCAGATGCTAAACTCGAAACCAGAAACTGACGAACTGACCACATTCTGACCTAGAAACCAGAAACTGAACAAATGACCACAGTCTGACCTCAAAACCAGAAACTGATCAACTGACCACAGTCTGAACTCTAAACCAGAAACTGACCAAATGACCACAGTCTGACCTAGCAACCACAAACTGACAAACAGGCCACATTCTGACATTGCGAACAGTATCTGACAAACTGACCAAAGTCTGAGATAGAAACCAGCAATTGACCAACTTACCACAGGCTGATAGAGAAAGCAGAATCTGACCAACTGACCACATTCTGATCGAGCAACAAGCAATTGACCAACTGACCACAGGATAATTTAGCAACAACAAAGTTTAAAAAACTGACCAGAGAAACAGACCTCGACAACCAGAAACTGAACAACTGACCACAGTCTGACCGAGAACCCAGAAACTGACCAAATGTCCACAGTCTGACCGAGACAACATGAAACTGACCAACTGACCAAGACAACCCGAAACTGAACAACGGACCTCAGTCTGACATAAAAACAGAAACTGACCAACTGACCACAGTCTGACCTAGAAACCAGAAACTGAACAATGGACCACAGTCTGACCTAGAAAAAATAAACTGACCTACTGACCACAGTCTGACCTTGGAACCCGAAACTGACCAAGTGATCACAGTCTGACAAAGAAAGCAGAAATTGACCAACTGACCACAGTCTGACCTCGAAATCAGAAACTGACGAACTGACCACATGTTTAACTCGAAACCAGAAACTGACGAACTGACCACATTGTGACCTAGAAATCTGAAACTTACCATCGGACCTTAGTCTGACCTAAAAACAGAAACTGACCAACTGACCACAGTCTGACCTAGAAACCAGAAATTGACCAACGGACCACAGTCTGACATAGAAACCAGAAACTGACCAACTGACCACCGTCTGACCTTAGAACCAGAAACTGACCAACTGACCACAGTCTGACCTCGGAACTAGAAACTGACCAACTGACCACAGTCTGACGTAGAAACCAGCAATTGACCAACTGAACACAGTTTGACCTAGAAACCAGAAACTGACCGACGGACCACAGTCTGACCTAGAAACCAGAAACTGAACAACTGACCACAGTCTAACCTCAAAACCAGAAACTGACCAACTGACCACAGTATGAAAACGAAATCAGAAACTGACCAACTGAAAACCATTCTTAACTCGAAACCAGAAACTGACCAACTGATCACATTCTGACCTAGAAACCAGCAACTGACATTCTGACCTCAGTCTGACATAAAACAGAAACTGACCAACTGACCACATTCTGACCTAGAAATCAGAAACTGACCAATGGACCACAGTATGACCTAGAAAAAACTGAAACTGACCAACTGACCACAGTCTGACCTTGGAACCAAAAACTGACCAACTGACCACAGTCTGACCTTTTAAGCAGAAACTGAACAGCTTACCTCAGTCTTACCGAGGCAACATGAAACTGAACAACTGACCACAGTCTGACCTAGAAACTAGAAACTGACCAACTTACCACAGCCTGATCTAGCAAGCAGAATCTGACCTACTGTCCTCAGTCTGTCCTAGCAAGGAGCATCTGACTAACTGGCCACAGGATGACCTAGCAACCAAAAAGTAAAAAAGTGACCAGAGAAACAGACCTATTCAACCAGAAACTGACCAACTGACCACAGTCTGACCACAGTCTGACCTAGAAACCAGAAACTGAACTACTGCACACAGTCTGACCGAGACAACATGAAACTGACCAACTGACCAAGACAACACGAAACTGACAAACTGACCACAGTCTCAACTAGAAACCAGAAATTGACCAACTGACCACCGTCTGACCTCGAAACCAGAAACTGACCAACTGACCACAGTCTGATCGAGCAACAAGCAATTGACCAACTGACCACAAGATGATTAGCAACCAAAAAGTAAAAAAAAACTGACCAGGGAAACAGAACTAGACAACCAGAAACTGAACAACTGACCACAGTCTGACCGATTAACCAGAAACTGACCAAATGTCCACAGTCTGACCGAGACAACATGAAACTGACCAACTGACCAAGACAACCCGAAACTGAACAACTGACCTCAGTCTGACATAAAAACAGAAACTGACCAACTGACCACAGTCTGACCTAGAAACCAGAAAATGACCAATGGACCACAGTCTGACCTAGAAAAAAGAAACTGACCAACTGACCACATTCTGACTTCGAAACCAGAAACTGACCAACTGACCACAGTCTGACCTCGAAACCAGAAACTGACGAACTGACCACATGCTTAACTCGAAACCAGAAACTGATGAACTGACCACATTGTGACCTAGAAACCTGAAACTTACCATCGGACCTTAGTCTGACCAAAAAACAGAAACTGACCAACTGACCACAGTCTTACCTAGAAACCAGAAATTGACCAACGGACCACAGTCTGACCTAGAAACCAGAAACTGACCAAATGACCACAGTCTGACCTAGAAACCAGAAACTGACCAACTGACCACAGTCTGACCTCGGAACTAGAAACTGACCAACTGACCACAGTCTGACGTAGAAACCAGCAATTGACCAACTGGACACAGTTTGACCAAAAACCAGAAACTGACCAACTGACCACAGTCTGACCTAGAAACCAGAAACTGAACAACTGACCACAGTCTAACCTCAAAACCAGAAACTGACCAACTGACCACAGTATGAAAACGAAACCTGAAACTGACCAACTGAAAACATTCTTCACTCGAAACCAGAAACTGACCAACTGATCACATTCTGAGCTAGAAACCAGCAAATGACAGTCTGACCTCAGTCTGACATAAAAACAGAAACTGACCAACTGACCACATTCTGACCTAGAAATCAGAAACTTACCAATGGACCACAGTCTGACCTTGGAACCAGAAACTGCCCAACTGACCACAGTCTGACCTTGGAACCAGAAACTGACCAACTGACCACAGTCTGACCTTTTAAGCAGAAACTGACCAGCTTACCACAGTCTGACCGATGCAACAGGAAACTGACCAACTGATCACAGTCTGACCTAGAAACCAGAACCTTACCAACTGACCACAGTCTGACCTAGAAACTAGAAACTGACCAACTTACCACAGTCTGATCTAGAAAGCAGAATCTGACCAACTGACCACAGTCTGTCCTAGCAAGAAGCATCTGACTAACTGGCCACAGGATGACCTAGCAAACAAAAAGTAAAAAACTGACCAGAGAAACAGACCTATTCAACCAGAAACTGACAACTCACCACTGTCTTAGCGAGAAAGCAGAAACTGACCAACTGACCACAGTCTGACCACAGTCTGACCTAGAAACCAGAAACTGAACTACTGCACACAGTCTGACCGAGACAACATGAAACTGACCAACTGACCAAGACGACACGAAACGGACAAAGTGACCACAGTTTAATCTAGAAAGCGAAACTGACCAACTGACCACAATCTGACCTCGAAACCAGAAAATGACCAAATTACCACAGTCTGACCTCAGGACCTGAAACTGAACATCTGATCACAGTCTGATGTACGAACCAGAAACTGAGCAACTTACCACAGTCTGACCTCGAAACCTGATACTGACCAACTGACCACAGCCTGAGCTAGATACCGTAACTGACCATCTAATCACAGTCTGAATTATGAACCAGAAACTGACCAACTGACTTCAGTCTGACCTAGAACCAGAAACTGACCAACTGACCAGAGTCTGAATGAGACCACTAGGAACTGACCAACTGACCACAGTCTGACCGAGACAACCCGAAACAGACCAACTGACAACAGTTTGAGCGAGAAACCAGAGAATGACCAAATGACCTCAGTCTGACTTAGCAACCAGAAACTGACCAACTGACCACAGTCTGACCTCGAAACCAGAATGTGTCCAACTGACCACATTATTAACAAGAAATCAGAAACTGGCCAACTGGCCACAGTCTGACCAAGACAATCCGAAACTGACCAACGGACCACAGTCTGACCGAGAAACCAGAAACTGACCAACTGACCACATTCTGAACTTGACACCAGAAACTGACCATCTGACCTCAGTCTGACCAAAACACATAAACTGACCAACTGACCAAAGTCTGACCAAGAAGCCAGAAACTGACCAACTGACCACAGTCTGACCTCAAAACCCGAAACTGAGCAACTGACCACCATCTGACCTCGAAACCAGAAAGTGTCCAACTGAACAAATTTTTATCTCGAAACCAGAAACTTGCCAACTGACCACAGTCTGACCAAGACAACCCGAAACTGCCCTACTGACCACAGTCTGACCGAGAAACCAGAAACTGACCATCTGACTTCAGTCTGACCTAAACACATAAACTGCCCAACTGGAACAGTCTGACCAAGAAACCAGAAACAGACCAACTGACCAAAGTCTGACCTAGAAACCCGAAACTGAGCAACTGACCACAATCTGACCTTGAAACGAGAAAGTGTCCAAATGACCACATTCTTAACTCGAAACGAGAAACTGTCCAAGTGACCACAGTCTGAACTAGAAAGCAGAAACTAACAAACTGACCACAGTCTGACCAACAAATCAGAAACTGAACAACTGACCACATTCTGACGAATGCACCAGAAACTGACCATCTGAACTCTGTCTGACCTAAAAACAGAAATTGACCAACTAATCATATCTGACCTAGAAACCACAACCTGTCCTACTACCCACCTTCTGAACTCGAAACTAGAAACTGACCAACGGACCACAGTCTGACCTAGGAACCAGAAACTGACCAACTGACCACAGTCTGACCTAGAAAACAGAAACTGACCAACTGACCACAGTCTGACCTCGAAACCAGAATGTGTCCAACTGACCACATTATTAACTCGAAATCAGAAACTGGCCAACTGGCCACAGTCTGACCAAGACAATCCGAAACTGACCAACGGACCACAGTCTGACCGAGAAACCAGAAACTGACCAACTGACCACATTCTGACCTTGACACCAGAAACTGACCATCTGACCTCAGTCTGACCTAAACACATAAACTGACCAACTGACCAAAGTCTGACCAAGAAGCCAGAAACTGACCAACTGACCACAGTCTGACCTCAAAACCCGAAACTGAGCAACTGACCACCATCTGACCTCGAAACCAGAAAGTGTCCAACTGAACAAATTTTTATCTCGAAACCAGAAACTTGCCAACTGACCACAGTCTGACCAAGACAACCCGAAACTGCCCTACTGACCACAGTCTGATCGAGAAACCAGAAACTGACCATCTGACTTCAGTCTGACCTAAACACATAAACTGACCAACTGGAACAGTCTGACCAAGAAACAAGAAACAGGCCAACTGACCAAAGTCTGACCTAGAAACCCGAAACTGAGCAACTGACCACAATCTGACCTTGAAACGAGAAAGTGTCCAAATGACCACATTCTTAACTCGAAACGAGAAACTGTCCAAGTGACCACAGTCTGAACTAGAAAGCAGAAACTGACAAACTGACCACAGTCTGACCAACAAACCAGAAACTGAACAACTGACCACATTCTGACCAATGCACCAGAATCTGACCATCTGAACTCTGTCTGACCTAAAAACAGAAATTGACCAACTAATCACATCTGACCTAGAAACCACAACCTGTCCTACTACCCACCTTCTGAACTCGAAACCAGAAACTGACCAACGGACCACAGTCTGACCTAGGAACCAGAAACTGACCAACTGACCACAGTCTGACCTAGAAAACAGAAACTGACCAACTGACCACAGTCTGACCTCGGAACCAGAAACTGAGCAACTGACCACAGTCTGAACTCGAAACCAGTAAATGACTAACTGACCACTTTCTGACCTAGAAAACAGAAACTGACCAACTGACCACAATCTGAACTTGGAACCAGAGACTGTCCAACCGACCACAGTCTGACCTAGAAACCAGAAACTGAACAACTGACCACAGTCTGACCTAGAAACCAGAAACTGACCAACTGACCACATTCTAACCTATACACCACAACCTTTCCAACTACCCACGGTCTGAACTAGATACCAGAAACTGACCAACTGACCATAGTCTGACCTAGAAAACAGAAACTGACCAACTGACCACAGTCTGACCTTGGAACCAGAAACTGACCAACTGACCACATTCTGACCTATACACCCGAAAATGACCATCTGACCCCGTCTGACCTGAAAACAGAAAGTCACCAACTGACCACATCTGACCGAGGTACCACAGTCTGTCCAACAACCCACCGTCTGAACTAGAAACCAGAAACTGACCAACGGTCCACAGTCTCACCTCGGAACCAGAAACTGACCAACAGATCACAGTCTGATCTAGAAACCAGAAACTGACAAACTGACCTCAGTCTGATCTAGACAGCAGTGACTGACCAAATGAGCAGTTTGACCTAGAAACCAGAAACTGACCAACTGACCACAGTCTGACCTAGGAACCAGAAACTGACCAACTGACCACAGTCTGACCTTGGGACCATAAACTGACCAACAGACCACATTCTGATCTCGAAAACAAAAACTGAGCAACTGACCACAGTCTGCCCTAGAAACCAGAAACTGACAAACTGAACACAGTCTAATCTAGAAAGCAGAAACTAACCACTGACCACAGTCTGACCTAGAAACTAGAAAGTGTCCAAGTGACCAAAAACTGACCGAGACAATCCGAAACTGACCAACTGACCACAGTCTAATTTAGAAACCAGAAACTGACAAACTGACCACAGTCTGACCTATAAATCAGAAACTGACCAACTAACCACAGTCTGAACGAGAAACTAGTAACTGACCAACTGACCACAGTCTGACCTAGAAAGCAGAAACTGACAAACTGACCACAATCTGATCTAGAAAGCAGAATCTGACCAACTGACCACAGTCTGACCTTGGAACCAGAAACTAACTAACTGACCACAGACTGACCTTTTAAGCGGAAACTGACCAGCTGACCACAGTCTGACCGAGGCAACATGAAACTGACCACTGACCACAGTCTGACCTAGAAACCATAAACTGACCAACTGACCACATTCTGACCAAGAAACCATAAACTGGCCAACTGACCACAGTCTGACCGAGGCAACATGAAACTGACCAACTGACCACAATCTGACCTAGAAACCAGAAACTGACCAACTGATCAAAGTCTGATCTAGAAACCAGCAACTGACCAACTGACCGCAGGCTGATCAAGCAATCAGAAACTGACCAACTTACCATAGGCTGATCTAGAAACCGGAATCTGACCAACTGACCACAGTCTGTCCTAGCAAGAAGCAACTGACTAACTGGCCACAGGATGACATAGCAACCAAAAAGTAAAAAACTGACCAGAGAAACAGACCTATTCAACCAGAAACTGACCAACTAACCACTGTCTTACCGAGAAAGCAGAAACTGACCAACTGACCAAAGTCTGACCACAGTCTGACCTAGAAACCAGAAATTGACCAACTGCCCACAGTCTGACCGAGATAACATGAAACTGACCAACTGACCAAGACAACACGAAAATGACAGACTGACCACAGTCTAATCTATAAAGCAGAAACTGACCAACTGAACACAGTTTGACCTGGAAACCAGAAACTGAGCAACTCACCACAATCTGACTTCGAAACCAGAAAATGACCAAATCACCACAGTCTGACCTCAGGACCTGAAACTGAACATCTGATCACAGTCTGACCTACGAACCAGAAACAGAGCAACGTACCACAGTCTGACCTAGAAACCTGATACTGACCAACTGACCACAGTCTGAGCTAGATACCGCAACTGACCATCTGATCACAGTCTAAATTAGGAACCAGAAACTGACCAACTGACTTCAGTCTGACCTAGAAACCAGAAACTGACCAACTGACTAGAGTCTGAACGAGACCACTAGAAACTGACCAACTGACCACAGTCTGACTGAGACAACCTGAAACTGACCAACTGACAACTTTTTGACCGAGAAACCAGAGACTGAAAAAATAACCTCAGTCTGACCTAGAAACCACAACCTGTCCAACACGTCACATTCTGACCTAGCAACCAGTATATGACCAACTGACCACAGCCTGACGTAGAAAGCAGCAACTGACCAAATGACCACAGTCTGACCTAGAAACCAGAAACTGACCAACTGGCCACAGTCTGACCTAGATACCCGAAACTGAGCAACTGACCACAATCTGACCTCAAAACCAGAAAGTGTCCAGCTGACCACATTATTAACTCAAAACCAGAAACTGGCCAACTGACCACAGTCTGACGAAGACAAGCCGAAACTGACCAACTGAACACAGTCTGACCGAGAAAGCAAAAACTGACCAACTGAGCACATTCTGACCTCGACACCAGAAACTGACCATCTGACCTCAGTCTGACCTAAACACATAAACTGACCAACTGACCATAGTCTGACCAAGAAACCAGAAACTGACCAACTGACCACAGTCTGACCTCGAAACCAGAAAGTGTCCAACTGACCACATTCTTATCTCGAAACCAGAAACTGGCCAACTGACCACAGTCTGACCAAGACAACCCGAAACTGACAATCTGACCACTGTCTGACCGAGAAACCAGAAACTGACCATCTGACCTCCGTCTGACCTAAACACATAAACTGGCCAACTGACCACAGTCTGACCAAGAAACCAGAAACTGACCAACTGACCACAGTCTGACCTAGAAACCCGAAACTGAGCAACTGACCACAATCTGACCTTGAAACGAGAAAGTGTCCAACTGACCACATTCTTAACTCGAAACAAGAAACTGTCAAAGTGACCACAGTCTGAACTAGAAAGCAGAAACTGACAAACTGACCACAGTCTGTCCTAGAAACCAGAAACTGAACAACTACCACAGTCTGAACTAGAAACCAGAAACTGATCAACTGACCAAAGTCTGACCTCGAAAAAAGAAACTGACCAACTGACCACAGTCTTACCACGGAACCAGAAACTGACCAACTGACCACAGTCTGACTTCGAAACCAGAAACTGACCAACTGACCACATTCTCACCTTGAAACCAGAAACTGACCAACTGACGACAATCTGACCTTGGAACCCGAAACTGACCAACTGACCACTGTCTGACCTAGAAACCAGAAATTGACCAACGGACCACAGTCTGACCTAGAAACCAGAAACTGACCAACTGACCACCGTCTGACCTTGGAACCAGAAACTGAACAACTGACCACAGTCTGACCTCGGAACTAGAAACTGACCAACTGACCACAGTCTGACGTAGAAACCAGCAATTGACCAACTGAACACAGTTTGACCTAGAAACCAGAAACTGACCAACTGACCACAGTCTGACCTAGAAAACAGAAACTGACCAACTGACCACAGTCTGACCTCGAAACCAGAATGTGTCCAACTGACCACATTATTAACTCGAAATCAGAAACTGGCCAACTGGCCACAGTCTGACCAAGACAATCCGAAACTGACCAACGGACCACAGTCTGACCGAGAAACCAGAAACTGACCAACTGACCACATTCTGACCTTGACACCAGAAACTGACCATCTGACCTCAGTCTGACATAAACACATAAACTGACCAACTGACCAAAGTCTGACCAAGAAGCCAGAAACTGACCAACTGACCACAGTCTGACCTCAAAACCCGAAACTGAGCAACTGACCACCATCTGACCTCGAAACCAGAAAGTGTCCAACTGAACAAATTTTTATCTCGAAACCAGAAACTTGCCAACTGACCACAGTCTGACCAAGACAACCCGAAACTGCCCTACTGACCACAGTCTGATCGAGAAACCAGAAACTGACCATCTGACTTCAGTCTGACCTAAACACATAAACTGACCAACTGGAACAGTCTGACCAAGAAACAAGAAACAGGCCAACTGACCAAAGTCTGACCTAGAAACCCGAAACTGAGCAACTGACCACAATCTGACCTTGAAACGCGAAAGTGTCCAAATGACCACATTCTTAACTCGAAACGAGAAACTGTCCAAGTGACCACAGTCTGAACTAGAAAGCAGAAACTGACAAACTGACCACAGTCTGACCAACAAACCAGAAACTGAACAACTGACCACATTCTGACCAATGCACCAGAATCTGACCATCTGAACTCTGTCTGACCTAAAAACAGAAATTGACCAACTAATCACATCTGACCTAGAAACCACAACCTGTCCTACTACCCACCTTCTGAACTCGAAACCAGAAACTGACCAACGGACCACAGTCTGACCTAGGAACCAGAAACTGACCAACTGACCACAGTCTGACCTAGAAAACAGAAACTGACCAACTGACCACAGTCTGACCTCGGAACCAGAAACTGAGCAACTGACCACAGTCTGAACTCGAAACCAGTAAATGACTAACTGACCACTTTCTGACCTAGAAAACAGAAACTGACCAACTGACCACAATCTGAACTTGGAACCAGAGACTGTCCAACCGACCACAGTCTGACCTAGAAACCAGAAACTGAACAACTGACCACAGTCTGACCTAGAAACCAGAAACTGACCAACTGACCACATTCTAACCTATACACCACAACCTTTCCAACTACCCACGGTCTGAACTAGATACCAGAAACTGACCAACTGACCATAGTCTGACCTAGAAAACAGAAACTGACCAACTGACCACAGTCTGAGCTTGGAACCAGAAACTGACCAACTGACCACATTCTGACCTATACACCCGAAAATGACCATCTGACCCCGTCTGACCTGAAAACAGAAACTCACCAACTGACCACATCTGACCGAGGTACCACAGTCTGTCCAACAACCCACCGTCTGAACTAGAAACCAGAAACTGACCAACGGTCCACAGTCTCACCTCGGAACCAGAAACTGACCAACAGATCACAGTCTGATCTAGAAACCAGAAACTGACAAACTGACCTCAGTCTGATCTAGACAGCAGTGACTGACCAAATGAGCAGTTTGACCTAGAAACCAGAAACTGACCAACTGACCACAGTCTGACCTAGGAACCAGAAACTGACCAACTGACCACAGTCTGACCTTGGGACCATAAACTGACCAACAGACCACATTCTGATCTCGAAAACAAAAACTGAGCAACTGACCACAGTCTGACCTAGAAACCAGAAACTGACAAACTGAACACAGTCTAATCTAGAAAGCAGAAACTAACCACTGACCACAGTCTGACCTAGAAACTAGAAAGTGTCCAAGTGACCAAAAACTGACCGAGACAATCCGAAACTGACCAACTGACCACAGTCTAATTTAGAAACCAGAAACTGACAAACTGACCACAGTCTGACCTATAAATCAGAAACTGACCAACTAACCACAGTCTGAACGAGAAACTAGTAACTGACCAACTGACCACAGTCTGACCTAGAAAGCAGAAACTGACAAACTGACCACAATCTGATCTAGAAAGCAGAATCTGACCAACTGACCACAGTCTGACCTTGGAACCAGAAACTAACTAACTGACCACAGACTGACCTTTTAAGCGGAAACTGACCAGCTGACCACAGTCTGACCGAGGCAACATGAAACTGACCACTGACCACAGTCTGACCTAGAAACCATAAACTGACCAACTGACCACATTCTGACCAAGAAACCATAAACTGGCCAACTGACCACAGTCTGACCGAGGCAACATGAAACTGACCAACTGACCACAATCTGACCTAGAAACCAGAAACTGACCAACTGATCAAAGTCTGATCTAGAAACCAGCAACTGACCAACTGAACGCAGGCTGATCAAGCAATCAGAAACTGACCAACTTACCATAGGCTGATCTAGAAACCGGAATCTGACCAACTGCCCACAGTCTGTCCTAGCAAGAAGCAACTGACTAACTGGCCACAGGATGACATAGCAACCAAAAAGTAAAAAACTGACCAGAGAAACAGACCTATTCAACCAGAAACTGACCAACTAACCACTGTCTTACCGAGAAAGCAGAAACTGACCAACTGACCAAAGTCTGACCACAGTCTGACCTAGAAACCAGAAATTGACCAACTGCCCACAGTCTGACCGAGATAACATGAAACTGACCAACTGACCAAGACAACACGAAAATGACAGACTGACCACAGTCTAATCTATAAAGCAGAAACTGACCAACTGAACACAGTTTGACCTGGAAACCAGAAACTGAGCAACTCACCACAATCTGACTTCGAAACCAGAAAATGACCAAATCACCACAGTCTGACCTCAGGACCTGAAACTGAACATCTGATCACAGTCTGACCTACGAACCAGAAACAGAGCAACGTACCACAGTCTGACCTAGAAACCTGATACTGACCAACTGACCACAGTCTGAGCTAGATACCGCAACTGACCATCTGATCACAGTCTAAATTAGGAACCAGAAACTGACCAACTGACTTCAGTCTGACCTAGAAACCAGAAACTGACCAACTGACTAGAGTCTGAACGAGACCACTAGAAACTGACCAACTGACCACAGTCTGACTGAGACAACCTGAAACTGACCAACTGACAACTTTTTGACCGAGAAACCAGAGACTGAAAAAATAACCTCAGTCTGACCTAGAAACCACAACCTGTCCAACACGTCACATTCTGACCTAGCAACCAGTATATGACCAACTGACCACAGCCTGACGTAGAAAGCAGCAACTGACCAAATGACCACAGTCTGACCTAGAAACCAGAAACTGACCAACTGGCCACAGTCTGACCTAGATACCCGAAACTGAGCAACTGACCACAATCTGACCTCAAAACCAGAAAGTGTCCAACTGACCACATTATTAACTCAAAACCAGAAACTGGCCAACTGACCACAGTCTGACGAAGACAAGCCGAAACTGACCAACTGAACACAGTCTGACCGAGAAAGCAAAAACTGACCAACTGAGCACATTCTGACCTCGACACCAGAAACTGACCATCTGACCTCAGTCTGACCTAAACACATAAACTGACCAACTGACCATAGTCTGACCAAGAAACCAGAAACTGACCAACTGACCACAGTCTGACCTCGAAACCAGAAAGTGTCCAACTGACCACATTCTTATCTCGAAACCAGAAACTGGCCAACTGACCACAGTCTGACCAAGACAACCCGAAACTGACAATCTGACCACTGTCTGACCGAGAAACCAGAAACTGACCATCTGACCTCCGTCTGACCGAAACACATAAACTGGCCAACTGACCACAGTCTGACCAAGAAACCAGAAACTGACCAACTGACCACAGTCTGACCTAGAAACCCGAAACTGAGCAACTGACCACAATCTGACCTTGAAACGAGAAAGTGTCCAACTGACCACATTCTTAACTCGAAACAAGAAACTGTCAAAGTGACCACAGTCTGAACTAGAAAGCAGAAACTGACAAACTGACCACAGTCTGTCCTAGAAACCAGAAACTGAACAACTACCACAGTCTGAACTAGAAACCAGAAACTGATCAACTGACCAAAGTCTGACCTCGAAAAAAGAAACTGACCAACTGACCACAGTCTTACCACGGAACCAGAAACTGACCAACTGACCACAGTCTGACTTCGAAACCAGAAACTGACCAACTGACCACATTCTCACCTTGAAACCAGAAACTGACCAACTGACGACAAACTGACCTTGGAACCCGAAACTGACCAACTGACCACTGTCTGACCTAGAAACCAGAAATTGACCAACGGACCACAGTCTGACCTAGAAACCAGAAACTGACCAACTGACCACCGTCTGACCTTGGAACCAGAAACTGACCAACTGACCACAGTCTGACCTCGGAACTAGAAACTGACCAACTGACCACAGTCTGACGTAGAAACCATCAATTGACCAACTGAACACAGTTTGACCTAGAAACCAGAAACTGACCAACTGACCACAGTCTGACCTAGAAACCAGAAACTGAACAACTGACCACAGTCTAACCTCAAAACCAGAAACTGACCAACTGACCACAGTATGAAAACGAAACCAGAAACTGACCAACTGAAAACATTCTTCACTCGAAACCAGAAACTGACCAACTGATCACATTCTGAGCTAGAAACCAGCAACTGACAGTCTGACCTCAGTCTGACATAAAAACAGAAACTGACCAACTGACCACATTCTGACCTAGAAATCAGAAACTGACCAATGGACCACAGGAGGACCTAGAAAAAAGAAACTGACCAACTGACCACAGTCTGACCTTGGAACCAGAAACTTCCCAACTGACCACAGCCTGACCTTGGAACCAGAAATTGAACAACTGACCACAGTCTGACCTTTTAAGCAGAAACTGACCAGCTTACCACAGTCTGACCGAGGCAACATGAAACTGACCAACTGACCACAGTCTGAACTAGAAACCAGAAACTTACCAACTGACCACAGTCTGACCTAGAAACTAGAAACTGACCAACTTACCACAGTCTGATCTAGAAAGCAGAATCTGACCAACTGACCACAGGATGACCTAGCAACCAAAAAGTAAAAAACTGACCAGAGAAACAGACCTATTCAACCAGAAGCTGACCAACTCACCACTGTCTTAGCGAGAAAGCAGAATCTGACCAACTGACCAAAGTCTGACCACTGTCTGACCTAGAAACCAGAAACTGATCTACTGCACACAGTCTGACCGAGACAACATGAAACTGACCAACTGACCAAGACAACACGAAACGGACAAACTGATCACAGTTTAATCTAGAAAGCAGAAACTGACCAACTGACCACAATCTGACCTCGAAACCAGGAAATGACCAAATTACCACAGTCTGACCTCAGGACCTGAAACTGAACATCTGATCACAGTCTGACGTACGAACCAGAAACTGAGCAACTTGCCATAGAAACATAGAAACATAGAAAATAGGTGCAGGAGTAGGCCATTCGGCCCTTCTAGCCTGCACCGCCATTCAATGAGTTCATGGCTGAACATTCAACTTCAGTACCCCATTCCTGCTTTCTCGCCATACCCCTTGATCCCCCTAGCAGTATTGACCTCATCTAACTCCTTTTTGAATATATTTAGTGAATTGGCCTCAACAACTTTCTGTGGTAGAGAATTCCACAGGTTCACCACTCTCTGGGTGAAGAAGTTCCTCCGCATCTCGGTCCTAAATGGCTTACCCCTTATCCTTAGACTGTGACCCCTGGTTCTGGACTTCCCCAGCATTGGGAACATTCTTCCTGCATCTAACCTGTCTAACACCGTCAGAATTGTATATGTTTCTATGAGGTCCCCTCTCATTCTTCTGAACTCCAGTGAATACAAGCCCAGTTGATCCAGTCTTTCTTGATAGGTCAGTCCCGCCATCCCGGGAATCAGTCTGGTGAACCTTCGCTGCACTCCCTCAATAGCAAGAATGTCCTTCCTCAGGTTATGAGACCAAAACTGTACACAATACTCCAGGTGTGGCCTCACCAATGCCCTGTACAACTGTAGCAACACCTCCCTGCCCCTGTACTCAAATCCCCTTGCTATGAAGGCCAACATGCCATTTCATTTCTTAACCGCCTGCTGCACCTGCATGCCAACCTTCAATGACTGATGTACCATGACACCCAGGTCTCTTTGCACCTCCCCTTTTCCTAATCTGTCACCATTCAGATAATAGTCTGTCTCTCTGTTTTTACCACCAAAGTGGATAACCTCACATTTATCCACATTATACTTCATCTGCCATGCATTTGCCCACTCACCTAACCTATCCAAGTCGCTCTGCAGCCTCACAGCATCCTCCTCGCAGCTCACAGTGCCACCCAACTTAGTGTCATCCGCAAATTTGGAGATACTACATTTAATCCCCTCATCTAAATCATTAATGTACAGTGTAAACAGCTGGGGCCCCAGCACAGAACCTTGCGGTACCCCACTAGTCACTGCCTGCCATTCTGAAAAGTACCCATTTACTCCTACTCTTTGCTTCCTGTCTGACAACCAGTTCTCAATCCATGTCAGTACACTACCCCCAATCCCATGTGCTCTAACTTTGCACATCAATCTCTTGTGTGGGACCTTGTCGAACGCCTTCTGAAAGTCCAAATATACCACATCAACTGGTTCTCCCTTATCCACTCTACTGGAAACATCCTCAAAAAATTCCAGAAGATTTGTCAAGCATGATTTCCCTTTCACAAATCCATGCTGACTTGGACCTATCATGTCACCTCTTTCCAAATGCACTGCTATGACATCCTTAATAATTGATTCCATAATATTACCCACTACCGATGTCAGGCTGACCGGTCAAAAATTCCCTGTTTTCTCTCTCCCTCCTTTTTTAAAAAGTGGGGTTACATTGGCTACCCTCCACTCCATAGGAACTGATCCAGAGTCAATGGAATGTTGGAAAATGACTGTCAACGCATCCACTATTTCCAAGGCCACCTTCTTAAGTACTCTGGGATGCAGTCCATCAGGCCCTGGGGATTTATCGGCCTTCAATCCCATCAATTTCCCCAACACAATTTCCCGGCAAATAAGGATTTCCCTCAGTTCCTCCTCCTTACTAGACCCCTCGACCCCTTTTATAACCGGAAGGTTGTTCGTGTCCTCTTTCGTGAATACCGAACCAAAGTACTTGTTCAATTGGTCCGCCATTTCTTTGTTCCTCGTTGTGACTTCCCCTGATTCTGACTGCAGGGGACCTACGTTTGTCTTTACTAACCTTTTTCTCTTTACATATCTATAGAAACGTTTGCAATCCGTCTTAATGTTCCCTGCAAGATTCTTCTCATACTCCATTATCCCTGCCCTAATCAAACCCTTTGTCCTCCACAGTCTGACCTCTAAACCTGATACTGAACAACTGACCACAGCCTGAGCTAGATACCGTATATGACCATCTGATCACAGTCTGAATTATGAACCAGAAACTGACCAACTGACTTCAGTCTGACCTAGAACCAGAAACTGACCAACTGACCAGAGTCTGAATGAGACCACTCGGAACTGACCAACTGACCACAGTCTGACCGAGACAACCCGAAACAGACCAACTGACAACAGTTTGACCGAGAAACCAGAGACTGACCAAATGACCTCAGTCTGACCTAGCAACCTAAAACTGACCAACTGACCACAGTCTGACCTCGAAACCAGAATGTGTCCAACTGACCACATTATTAACTCGAAATCAGAAACTGGGCAACTGGCCACAGTCTGACCAAGACAAGCCGAAACTGACCAACTGACCACAGTCTGACCGAGAAACCAGAAACTGACCAACTGACCACATTCTGACCTTGACACCAGAAACTGACCATCTGACCTCAGTCTGACCTAAGCACATAAACTGACCAACTGACCACAGTCTGACCAAGAAACCAGAAACTGACCAACTGACCACAGTCTGACCTCAAAGCCCGAAACTGAGCAACTGACCACCATCTGACCTCGAAACCAGAAAGTGTCCAACTGAACAAATTTTTATCTAGAAACCAGAAACTTGCCAACTGACCACAGTCTGACCGAGAAACCAGAAACTGACCATCTGACCTCAGTCTGACCTAAAAACATAAACTGACCAACTGGAACAGTCTGACCAAGAAACCAGAAACTGCCCAAATACCAAAGTCTGACCTAGAAACCCGAAACTGAGCAACTGACCACAATCTGACCTCAAAACCAGAAAGTGTCCAACTGACCACATTATTAACTCAAAACCAGAAACTGGCCAACTGACCACAGTCTGACGAAGACAAGCCGAAACTGACCAACTGAACACAGTCTGACCGAGAAAGCAAAAACTGACCAACTGAGCACATTCTGACCTCGACACCAGAAACTGACCATCTGACCTCAGTCTGACCTAAACACATAAACTGACCAACTGACCATAGTCTGACCAAGAAACCAGAAACTGACCAACTGACCACAGTCTGACCTCGAAACCAGAAAGTGTCCAACTGACCACATTCTTATCTCGAAACCAGAAACTGGCCAACTGACCACAGTCTGACCAAGACAACCCGAAACTGACAATCTGACCACTGTCTGACCGAGAAACCAGAAACTGACCATCTGACCTCCGTCTGACCGAAACACATAAACTGGCCAACTGACCACAGTCTGACCAAGAAACCAGAAACTGACCAACTGACCACAGTCTGACCTAGAAACCCGAAACTGAGCAACTGACCACAATCTGACCTTGAAACGAGAAAGTGTCCAACTGACCACATTCTTAACTCGAAACAAGAAACTGTCAAAGTGACCACAGTCTGAACTAGAAAGCAGAAACTGACAAACTGACCACAGTCTGTCCTAGAAACCAGAAACTGAACAACTACCACAGTCTGAACTAGAAACCAGAAACTGATCAACTGACCAAAGTCTGACCTCGAAAAAAGAAACTGACCAACTGACCACAGTCTTACCACGGAACCAGAAACTGACCAACTGACCACAGTCTGACTTCGAAACCAGAAACTGACCAACTGACCACATTCTCACCTTGAAACCAGAAACTGACCAACTGACGACAAACTGACCTTGGAACCCGAAACTGACCAACTGACCACTGTCTGACCTAGAAACCAGAAATTGACCAACGGACCACAGTCTGACCTAGAAACCAGAAACTGACCAACTGACCACCGTCTGACCTTGGAACCAGAAACTGACCAACTGACCACAGTCTGACCTCGGAACTAGAAACTGACCAACTGACCACAGTCTGACGTAGAAACCATCAATTGACCAACTGAACACAGTTTGACCTAGAAACCAGAAACTGACCAACTGACCACAGTCTGACCTAGAAACCAGAAACTGAACAACTGACCACAGTCTAACCTCAAAACCAGAAACTGACCAACTGACCACAGTATGAAAACGAAACCAGAAACTGACCAACTGAAAACATTCTTCACTCGAAACCAGAAACTGACCAACTGATCACATTCTGAGCTAGAAACCAGCAACTGACAGTCTGACCTCAGTCTGACATAAAAACAGAAACTGACCAACTGACCACATTCTGACCTAGAAATCAGAAACTGACCAATGGACCACAGGAGGACCTAGAAAAAAGAAACTGACCAACTGACCACAGTCTGACCTTGGAACCAGAAACTTCCCAACTGACCACAGCCTGACCTTGGAACCAGAAATTGAACAACTGACCACAGTCTGACCTTTTAAGCAGAAACTGACCAGCTTACCACAGTCTGACCGAGGCAACATGAAACTGACCAACTGACCACAGTCTGAACTAGAAACCAGAAACTTACCAACTGACCACAGTCTGACCTAGAAACTAGAAACTGACCAACTTACCACAGTCTGATCTAGAAAGCAGAATCTGACCAACTGACCACAGGATGACCTAGCAACCAAAAAGTAAAAAACTGACCAGAGAAACAGACCTATTCAACCAGAAGCTGACCAACTCACCACTGTCTTAGCGAGAAAGCAGAATCTGACCAACTGACCAAAGTCTGACCACTGTCTGACCTAGAAACCAGAAACTGATCTACTGCACACAGTCTGACCGAGACAACATGAAACTGACCAACTGACCAAGACAACACGAAACGGACAAACTGATCACAGTTTAATCTAGAAAGCAGAAACTGACCAACTGACCACAATCTGACCTCGAAACCAGGAAATGACCAAATTACCACAGTCTGACCTCAGGACCTGAAACTGAACATCTGATCACAGTCTGACGTACGAACCAGAAACTGAGCAACTTGCCATAGAAACATAGAAAATAGGTGCAGGAGTAGGCCATTCGGCCCTTCTAGCCTGCACCGCCATTCAATGAGTTCATGGCTGAACATTCAACTTCAGTACCCCATTCCTGCTTTCTCGCCATACCCCTTGATCCCCCTAGCAGTATTGACCTCATCTAACTCCTTTTTGAATATATTTAGTGAATTGGCCTCAACAACTTTCTGTGGTAGAGAATTCCACAGGTTCACCACTCTCTGGGTGAAGAAGTTCCTCCGCATCTCGGTCCTAAATGGCTTACCCCTTATCCTTAGACTGTGACCCCTGGTTCTGGACTTCCCCAGCATTGGGAACATTCTTCCTGCATCTAACCTGTCTAACACCGTCAGAATTGTATATGTTTCTATGAGGTCCCCTCTCATTCTTCTGAACTCCAGTGAATACAAGCCCAGTTGATCCAGTCTTTCTTGATAGGTCAGTCCCGCCATCCCGGGAATCAGTCTGGTGAACCTTCGCTGCACTCCCTCAATAGCAAGAATGTCCTTCCTCAGGTTATGAGACCAAAACTGTACACAATACTCCAGGTGTGGCCTCACCAATGCCCTGTACAACTGTAGCAACACCTCCCTGCCCCTGTACTCAAATCCCCTTGCTATGAAGGCCAACATGCCATTTCATTTCTTAACCGCCTGCTGCACCTGCATGCCAACCTTCAATGACTGATGTACCATGACACCCAGGTCTCTTTGCACCTCCCCTTTTCCTAATCTGTCACCATTCAGATAATAGTCTGTCTCTCTGTTTTTACCACCAAAGTGGATAACCTCACATTTATCCACATTATACTTCATCTGCCATGCATTTGCCCACTCACCTAACCTATCCAAGTCGCTCTGCAGCCTCACAGCATCCTCCTCGCAGCTCACAGTGCCACCCAACTTAGTGTCATCCGCAAATTTGGAGATACTACATTTAATCCCCTCATCTAAATCATTAATGTACAGTGTAAACAGCTGGGGCCCCAGCACAGAACCTTGCGGTACCCCACTAGTCACTGCCTGCCATTCTGAAAAGTACCCATTTACTCCTACTCTTTGCTTCCTGTCTGACAACCAGTTCTCAATCCATGTCAGTACACTACCCCCAATCCCATGTGCTCTAACTTTGCACATCAATCTCTTGTGTGGGACCTTGTCGAACGCCTTCTGAAAGTCCAAATATACCACATCAACTGGTTCTCCCTTATCCACTCTACTGGAAACATCCTCAAAAAATTCCAGAAGATTTGTCAAGCATGATTTCCCTTTCACAAATCCATGCTGACTTGGACCTATCATGTCACCTCTTTCCAAATGCACTGCTATGACATCCTTAATAATTGATTCCATAATATTACCCACTACCGATGTCAGGCTGACCGGTCAAAAATTCCCTGTTTTCTCTCTCCCTCCTTTTTTAAAAAGTGGGGTTACATTGGCTACCCTCCACTCCATAGGAACTGATCCAGAGTCAATGGAATGTTGGAAAATGACTGTCAACGCATCCACTATTTCCAAGGCCACCTTCTTAAGTACTCTGGGATGCAGTCCATCAGGCCCTGGGGATTTATCGGCCTTCAATCCCATCAATTTCCCCAACACAATTTCCCGGCAAATAAGGATTTCCCTCAGTTCCTCCTCCTTACTAGACCCCTCGACCCCTTTTATAACCGGAAGGTTGTTCGTGTCCTCCTTCGTGAATACCGAACCAAAGTACTTGTTCAATTGGTCCGCCATTTCTTTGTTCCTCGTTATGACTTCCCCTGATTCTGACTGCAGGGGACCTACGTTTGTCTTTACTAACCTTTTTCTCTTTACATATCTATAGAAACGTTTGCAATCCGTCTTAATGTTCCCTGCAAGATTCTTCTCATACTCCATTATCCCTGCCCTAATCAAACCCTTTGTCCTCCACAGTCTGACCTCTAAACCTGATACTGAACAACTGACCACAGCCTGAGCTAGATACCGTATATGACCATCTGATCACAGTCTGAATTATGAACCAGAAACTGACCAACTGACTTCAGTCTGACCTAGAACCAGAAACTGACCAACTGACCAGAGTCTGAATGAGACCACTCGGAACTGACCAACTGACCACAGTCTGACCGAGACAACCCGAAACAGACCAACTGACAACAGTTTGACCGAGAAACCAGAGACTGACCAAATGACCTCAGTCTGACCTAGCAACCTAAAACTGACCAACTGACCACAGTCTGACCTCGAAACCAGAATGTGTCCAACTGACCACATTATTAACTCGAAATCAGAAACTGGGCAACTGGCCACAGTCTGACCAAGACAAGCCGAAACTGACCAACTGACCACAGTCTGACCGAGAAACCAGAAACTGACCAACTGACCACATTCTGACCTTGACACCAGAAACTGACCATCTGACCTCAGTCTGACCTAAGCACATAAACTGACCAACTGACCACAGTCTGACCAAGAAACCAGAAACTGACCAACTGACCACAGTCTGACCTCAAAGCCCGAAACTGAGCAACTGACCACCATCTGACCTCGAAACCAGAAAGTGTCCAACTGAACAAATTTTTATCTAGAAACCAGAAACTTGCCAACTGACCACAGTCTGACCGAGAAACCAGAAACTGACCATCTGACCTCAGTCTGACCTAAAAACATAAACTGACCAACTGGAACAGTCTGACCAAGAAACCAGAAACTGCCCAAATACCAAAGTCTGACCTAGAAACCCGAAACTGAGCAACTGACCACAATCTGACCTTGAAACGTGAAAGTGTCCAAATGACCACATTCTTAACTCGAAACGAGAAACTGTCCAAGTGACCATAGTCTGATCTAGAAAGCAGAAACTGACAAACTGACCACAGTCTGACCAACAAACCAGAAACTGAACAACTGACCACATTCTGACCTATGCACCAGAAACTAACCATCTGAACTCTGTCTGACCTAAAAGCAGAAACTGACCAACAAATCACATCTGACCTAGAAACCACAACCTGTCCAACGACCCACCGTCTGAACTCGAAACCAGAAACTGACCAACGGACCACAGTCTGATCTTGGAACCAGAAACTGACCAACTGACCACAGTCTGACCTAGAAAACAGAAACTGACCAACTGACCACAGTCTGACCTCGGAACCAGAAACTGAGCAACTGACCACAGTCTGACTTCGAAACCAGTAACTGACCAACTGACCACTTTCTGACCTAGATAACAGAAACTGACCAACTGACCACAATCTGACCTTGGAACCAGAGACTGTCCAACCGACCACAGTCTGACCTAGAAACCCGAAACTGAACAAATGACCACAGTCTGACCTAGAAACCAGAAACTGACCAACTGACCACATTCTGACCTATACACCAGAAACTGACCATCTGACCTCTGTCTGACCAAGAACAGAAACTGACCAACTGACCAAATCTGACCTAGAAACCACAACCTTTCCAACTACCCACGGTCTGAACTAGAAACCAGAAACTGACCAACTGACCATAGTCTGACCTAGAAAACAGAAACTGACCAACTGACCACAGTCTGACCTTGGAACCAGAAACAGACCAACTGACCACATTCTGACCTATACTTCAGAAACTGACCATCTGACCCCGTCTGACCTGAAAACAGAAACTCACCAACTGACCACATCTGACCGAGGTACCACAACCTGTCCAACTACCCACCGTCTGAACTGGAAAGCAGAAACTGACGAACGGTCTACAGTCTCACCTCGGAAGCAGAAACTGACCAACTGATCACAGTCTGACCTAGAAACCAGAAACTGACAAACTGACCACAGTCTGACCAACAAACCAGAAACTGAACAACTGACCACATTCTGACCTATGCACCAGAAACTGACCATCTGAACTCTGTCTGACCTAAAAACAGAAACTGACCAACTAATCACATCTGACCTAGAAACCACAACCTGTCCAACTACCCACCGTCTGAACTCGAAACCAGAAACTGACCAACGGACCACATTCTGACCTTGGAACCAGAAACTGACCAACAGACCACAGTCTGACCTAGAAAACAGAAACTGACCAACTGACCACAGTCTGACCTCGGAACCAGAAACTGAGCAACTGACCACAGTCTGACTTCGAAACCATTAACTGACCAACTGACCAATTTCTGACCTAGAAAACAGAAACTGACCAACTGACCACAATCTGACCTTGGAACCAGAAACTGACCAACTGACCATAGTCTGACCTAGAAAACAGAAACTGACCAACTGACCACAGTCTGCCCTTGGAACCAGAAACTGACCAACTGACCACATTCTGACCTATACATCAGAAACTGACCATCTGACTCCGTCTGACCTGAAAACAGAAACTCACCAACTGACCACATCTGACCGAGGTACCACAACCTGTCCAACTACCCACCGTCTGAACTGGAAAGCAGAAACTGATGAACGGTCCACAGTCTCACCTCGGAACCAGAAACTGACCAACTGATCACAGTCTGACCAAGAAACCAGAAACTGACAAACTGACCTCAGTCTGAACTAGAAAGCAGTGACTGACCAAATGAGCACAGTTTGACCTAGAAACCAGAAACTGACCAACTGACCACAGTCTGACCTAGGAACCAGAAACTGGCCAACTGACCACAGTCTACCTTGGAACCATAAACTGACCAACAGACCACATTATGATCTCGAAAACAAAAACTGAGCAACTGACCACAGTCTGACCTAGAAACCAGAAACTGACAAACTGACCACAGTCTAATCTAGAAAGCAGAAACTAACCACTGACCACAGTCTGACCAAGAACAGAAACTGACCAACTGACCAAATCTGACCTAGAAACCACAACCTTTCCAACTACACACGGTCTGAACTAGAAACCAGAAACTGACCAACTGACCATAGTCTGACCTTGGAACCAGAAACTGACAAACTGACCACAGTCTTACCTATAAACCAGAAACTGACCAACTAACCACAGTCTGAACGAGAAACTAGGAACTGACCAACTGACCACAGTCTGAACTAGGAACCAGAAAATGACCAACTGACAACAGACTGACCTAGAAACCAGAAACTGTCCAAGTGACCACAGTCTGACCTAGAAAGCAGAAACTGACAAACTGACCACAATCTGATCTAGAAAGCAGAATCTGACCAAATGACCACAGTCTGACCTTGGAACCAGAAACTGACAAACTGACCACAGTCTGACCTTTTAAGCGGAAACTGACCAGCTGACCACAGTCTGACCGAGGCAACATGAAACTGACCACTGACCACAGTCTGACCTAGAAACCAGAAATTTACCAACTGACCACAGTCTGACCTAGAAACCATAAACTGACCAACTGACCACATTCTGACCTAGAAACCATAAACTGGCCAACTGACCACAGTCTGACCGAGGCAACATGAAACTGACCAACTGACCACAGTCTGACCTAGAAACCAGAAACTGACCAACTGATCAAAGTCTGATCTAGAAACCAGCAACTGACCAACTGACCGCAGGCTGATCAAGCAATCAGAAAGTGACCAACTTACCACAGGCTGATCTAGAAACCAGAATCTGACCAACTGACCGCAGTCTGCCCTAGCAAGAAGCAACTGACTAACTGGCCACAGGAAGAACTAGCAACCAAAAAGTAAAAAACTGACCAGAGAAACAGACCTATTCAACCAGAAACTGACCAACTGACCACTGTCTTACCGAGAAAGCAGAAACTGACCAACTGACCAAAGTCTGACCACAGTCTGACCTAGAAACCAGAAATTGACCAACTGCCCACAGTCTGACCGAGACAACATGAAACTGACCAACTGACCAAGACAACACGAAACTGACAGACTGACCACAGTCTAATCTACAAAGCAGAAACTGACCAACTGAACACAGTTTGACCTGGAAACCAGAAACTGAGCAACTCACCAAAATCTGACCTCGAAACCAGAAAATGACCAAATCACCACAGTCTGACCTCAGGACCTGAAACTGAACATCTGATCACAGTCTGAGCTAGATATCGTAACTGACCATCTGATCACAGTCTGAATTATGAACCAGAAACTGACCAACTGACTTCAGTCTGACCTAGAACCAGAAACTGACCAACTGACCAGAGTCTGAATGAGACCACTAGGAACTGACCAACTGACCACAGTCTGACCGAGACAACCCGAAACAGACCAACTGACAACAGTTTGACCGAGAAACCAGAGACTGACCAAATGACCTCAGTCTGACCTAGCAACCAGAAACTGACCAACTGACCACAGTCTGACCTCGAAACCAGAATGTGTCCAACTGACCACATTATTAACTCGAAATCAGAAACTGGCCAACTGGCCACAGTCTGACCAAGACAAGCCGAAACTGACCAACTGACCACAGTCTGACCGAGAAACCAGAAACTGACCAACTGACCACATTCTGACCTTGACACCAGAAACTGACCATCTGACCTCAGTCTGACCTAAACACATAAACTGACCAACTGACCACAGTCTGACCAAGAAACCAGAAACTGACCAACTGACCACAGTCTGACCTCAAAGCCCGAAACAGAGCAACTGACCACCGTCTGACCTCGAAACCAGAAAGTGTCCAAGTGAACACATTCTTATCTCGAAACCAGAAACTTGCCAACTGACCACAGTCTGACCAAGACAACCCGAAACTGCCCAACTGACCACAGTCTGACCGAGAAACCAGAAACTGACCATCTGACCTCAGTCTGACCTAAACACATAAACTGACCAACTGGAACAGTCTGATCAAGAAACCAGAAACTGACCAACTGATCAAAGTCTGACCTAGAAACCCGAAACTGAGCAACTGATCACAATCTGACCTTGAAACGAGAAAGTGTCCAAATGACCACATTCTTAACTCGAAACGAGAAACTGTCCAAGTGACCACAGTCTGAACTAGAAAGCAGAAACTGACAAACTGAGAACAGTCTGACCAACAAACCAGAAACTGAACAACTGACCACATTCTGACCTATGCACCAGAAACTGACCATCTGAACTCTGTCTGACCTAAAAACAGAAACTGACCAACTAATCACATCTGACCTAGAAACCACAACCTGTCCAACTACCCACAGTCTGACCTCGGAACCAGAAACTGAGCAACTGACCACAGTCTGACCTCGAAACCAGTAACTGACCAACTGACCACATTCTGACCTAGAAAACTGAAACTGACCAACTGACCACAATCTGACCTTGGAACCAGAGACTGTCCAACCGATCACAGTCTGACCTAGAAACCAGAAACTGAACAACTGACCACAGTCTGACCTAGAAACCAGTAACTGACCAACTGACCACATTCTGAACTATACACCAGAAACTGACCATCTGACTCCGTCTGACCTGAAAACAGAAACTCACCAACTGACCACAAATGACCGAGATACCACAACCTGTCCAACTACCCACCGTCTCAACTAGAAACCAGAAACTGACCAACGGTCCACAGTCTCACCTCGGAACCAGAAACTGACCAACTGATCACAGTCTGACCTAGAAACCAGAAACTGACGAACTAACCTATAAACCAGAAACTGACCAACTAACCACAGTCTGATCTAGCAACCAGAAAGAGTCCAACTGACCAAAAACTGAACGAGACAATCCGAAACTGACCAACTGACCACAGTCTGACCTAGAAACCAGAAACTGACAAACTGACCTCAGTCTGATCTGGAAAGCAGTGACTGACCAAATGAGCACAGTTTGAGCTGGAAACCAGAAACTGACCAACTGACCACAGTCTGACCTAGGAACCAGAAACTGACCAACTGACCACAGTCTGACCTTGGAAACATAAACTGACCAACAGACCACATTCTGATCTCGAAAACAAAAACTGAGCAACTGACCACAGTCTGACCTAGAAACCAGAAACTGACAAACTGACCACAGTTTAATCTAGAAAGCAGAAACTAACCACTGACCACAGTCTGACCTAGAAACCAGAAACTGACCAACTGATCAAAGTCTGATCTAGAAACCAGCAACTGACCAACTGACCGCAGGCTGATCAAGCAATCAGAAACTGACCAACTTACCACAGGCTGATCTAGAAACCAGAATCTGACCAACTGACCACAGTCTGCCCTAGCAAGAAGCAACTGACTAACTGGCCACAGGATGACCTTGCAACCAAAAAGTAAAAAACTGACCAGAGAAACAGACCTATTCAACCAGAAACTGACCAACTGACCACTGTCTTACCGAGAAAGCAGAAACTGACCAACTGACCAAAGTCTGACCACAGTCTAACCTAGAAACCAGAAATTGACCAACTGCCCACAGTCTGACCGAGACAACATGAAACTGACCAACTGACCAAGACAACACGAAACTGACAGACTGACCACAGTCTAATCTATAAAGCAGAAACTGACCAAATGAACACAGTTTGACCTGGAAACCAGAAACTGAGCAACTCACCAAAATCTGACTTCGAAACCAGAAAATGACCAAATCACCACAGTCTGACCTCAGGACCTGAAACTGAACATCTGATCACAGTCTGACGTACGAACCAGAAACTGAGCAACTTACCACAGTCTGATCTCGAAACCTGATACTGACCAACTGACCACAGTCTGAGCTAGATACCGTAACTGACCATCTGATCACAGTCTGAATTATGAACCAGAAACTGACCAACTGACTTCAGTCTGACCTAAAACCAGAAACTGACCAACTGACCAGAGTCTGAATGAGACCACTAGGAACTGACCAACTGACCACAGTCTGACCGAGACAACCCGAAACAGACCAACTGACAACAGTTTGACCGAGAAACCAGAGACTGACCAACTGACCACATTCTGACCTTGACACCAGAAACTGACCATCTGACCTCAGTCTGACCTAAACACATAAACTGACCAACTGACCACAGTCTGACCTCGAAACCAGAATGTGTCCAACTGACCACATTATTAACTCGAAATCAGAAACTGGCCAACTGGCCACAGTCTGACCAAGACAAGCCGAAACTGACCAACTGACCACATTCTGACCGAGAAACCAGAAACTGACCAACTGACCACATTCTGACCTTGACACCAGAAACTGACCATCTGACCTCAGTCTGACCTAAACACATAAACTGACCAACTGACCACAGTCTGACCAAGAAACCAGAAACTGACCAACTGACCACAGTCTGACCTCAAAGCCCGAAACTGAGCAACTGACCACCATCTGACCTCGAAACCAGAAAGTGTCCAAGTGAACACATTCTTAGCTCGAAACCAGAAACTTGCCAACTGACCACAGTCTGACCAAGACAACCCAAATCTGACCATCTGACCTCAGTCTGACCTAAACACTTAAACTGACCAACTGGAACAGTCTGACCAAGAAACCAGAAACTGACCAACTGACCAAAGTCTGACCTAGAAACCCGAAACTGAGCAACTGATCACAATCTGACCTTGAAACGAGAAAGTGTCCAAATGACCACATTCTTAACTCGAAACGAGAAACTGTCCAAGTGACCACAGTCTGAACTAGAAAGCAGAAACTGACAAACTGACCACAGTCTGACCAACAAACCAGAAACTGAACAACTGACCACATTCTGACCTATGCACCAGAAACTGACCATCTGAACTCTGTCTGACCTAAAAACAGAAACTGACCAACTAATCACATCTGACCTAGAAACCACAATCTGTCCAACTACCCACCGTCTGAACTCGAAACCAGAAACTGACCAACGGACCACAGTCTGACCTTGGAACCAGAAACTGACCAACTGACCACAGTCTGACCTAGAAAACAGAAACTGACCAACTGACCACAGTCTGACCTCGGAACCAGAAACTGAGCAACTGACCACAGTCTGACCTCGAAACCAGTAACTGACCAACTGACCACTTTCTGACCTAGAAAACAGAAACTGACCAACTGACCACAATCTGACCTTGGAACCAGAGACTGTCCAACCGACCACAGTCTGACCTAGAAACCAGAAACTGACGAACTGACCTATAAACCAGAAACTGACCAACTAACCACAGTCTGATCTAGCAACCAGAAAGAGTCCAACTGACCAAAAACTGAACGAGACAATCCGAAACTGACCAACTGACCACAGTCTGACCTAGAAACCAGAAACTGACAAACTGACCTCAGTCTGATCTAGAAAGCAGTGACTGACCAAATGAGCACAGTTTGACCTAGAAACCAGAAACTGACCAACTGACCACAGTCTGACCTAGGAACCAGAAACTGACCAACTGACCACAGTCTGACCTTGGAACCATAAACTGACCAACAGACCACATTCTGATCTCGAAAACAAAAACTGAGCAACTGACCACAGTCTGACCTAGAAATCAGAAACTGACAAATTGACCACAGTCTAATCTAGAAACCAGAAACTAACCACTGACCACAGTCTGACCTAGAAACTAGAAAGTGTCCAAGTGACCAAAAACTGACCGAGACAATCCGAAACTGACCAACTGACCACAGTCTGACCTAGAAACCAGAAACTGACAAACTGACCGCAGTCTGACCTATAAACCAGAAACTGACCAACGAACCACAGTCTGAACGAGAAACTAGTAACTGATCAACTGACCACAGTCTGAACTAGGAACCAGAAACTGACCAACTGACAAGAGACTGACCTAGAAACCAGAAACTGTCCAAGTGACCACAGTCTGACCTAGAAAGCAGAAACTGACAAACTGACCAAAATCTGATCTAGAAAGCAGAATCTGACCAAATGACCACAGTCTGACCTTGGAACCAGAAACTGACTAACTGACCACATTCTGACCTTTTAAGCGGAAACTGACCAGCTGACCACAGTCTGACCGAGGCAACATGAAACTGACCACTGACCACAGTCTGACCTAGAAACCAGAAACTTACCAACTGACCACAGTCTGACCTAGAAACCATAAACTGACCAACTGACCACATTCTGACCTAGAAACCATAAACTGGCCAACTGACCACAGTCTGACCGAGGCAACATGAAACTGACCAACTGACCACAGTCTGACCTAGAAACCAGAAACTGACCAACTGATCAAAGTCTGATCCAGAAACCAGCAACTGACCAACTGACCGCAGGCTGATCAAGCAATCAGAAACTGACCAACTTACCACAGGCTGATCTAGAAACCAGAATCTGACCAACTGACCACAGTCTGTCCGAGCAAGAAGCAACTGACTAACTGGCCACAGGATGACCTAGCAACCAAAAAGTAAAACACTGACCAGAGAAACAGACCTATTCAACCAGAAACTGACCAACTGACCACTGTCTTACCGAGAAAGCTGAAACTGACCAACTGACCAAAGTCTGACCACAGTCTGACCTAGAAACCAGAAATTGACCAACTGCCCACAGTCTGACCGAGACAACATGAAACTGACCAACTGACCAAGACAACACGAAAATGACAGACTGACCACAGTCTAATCTATAAAGCAGAAACTGACCAACTGAACACAGTTTGACCTGGAAAGCAGAAACTGAGCAACTCACCACAATCTGACTTCGAAACCAGAAAATGACCAAATCACCACAGTCTGACCTCAGGACCTGAAACTGAACATCTGATCACAGTCTGACCTACGAACCAGAAACACAGCAACTTACCACAGTCTGACCTAGAAACCTGATACTGACCAACTGACCACAGTCTGAGCTAGATAAAGCAACTGACCATCTGATCACAGTCTAAATTAGTAACCAGAAACTGACCAACTGACTTCAGTCTGACCTAGAATCCAGAAACTGACAAACTGACTAGAGTCTGAACGAGACCACTAGAAACTGACCAACTGACTACAGTCTGACTGAGACAACCCGAAACTGACCAACTGACAATAGTTTGACCGAGAAACCAGAGACTGACCAAATGACCTCAGTCTGACCTAGCAACCACAACCTGTCCAACAGGTCATATTCTGACCTAGCAACCAGTATATGACCAACTGACCACAGTCTGACGTAGAAACCAGCAACTGACCAAATGACCACAGTCTGACCTAGAAACCAGAAACTGACCAACTGGCCACAGTCTGACCTAGAAACCCGAAACTGAGCAACTGACCACAGTCTGAACTAGGAACCAGAAAGTGTCCAACTGACCACATTATTAACTCAAAACCAGAAACTGGCCAACTGACCACAGTCTGACGAAGACAAGCCGAAACTGACCAATTGACCACAGTCTGACCGAGAAACCAAAAACTGACCAACTGAGCACATTCTGACCTAGACACCAAAAACTGACCATCTGACCTCAGTCTGACCTAAACACATAAACTGACCAACTGACCGTAGTTTGACCAAGAAACCAGAAACTGACCAACTGACCACAGTCTGACCTCGAAACCAGAAAGTGTCCAACTGACCACATTCTTATCTCGAAACCAGAAACTGGCCAACTGATCACAGTCTGACCAAGACAACCCGAAACTGACAATCTGACCACTGTCTGACCGAGAAACCAGAAACTGACCATCTGACCTCCGTCTGACCTAAACACATAAACTGACCAACTGACCACAGTATGACCAAGAAACCAGAAACTGACCAACTGACCACAGTCTGATCTAGAAACCCGAAACTGAGCAACTGACCACAATCTGACCTTGAAACGAGAAAGTGTCCAACTGACCACATTCTTAACTCGAAACAAGAAACTGTCAAAGTGACCACAGTCTGAACTAGCAAGCAGAAACTGACAAACTGACCACAGTCTGACCTAGAAACCAGAAACTGAACAACTACCACAGTCTGAACTAGAAACCGGAAACTGATCAACTGACCAAAGTCTGACCTAGAAAACAGAAACTGACCAACTGACCACAGTCTGACCTCGGAACCAGAAACTGACCAACTGACCACAGTCTGACCTCGAAACCAGAAACTGACCAACTGACCACATTCTGACCTTGAAACCAGAAACTGACCAACTGACCACAATCTGACCCTGGAACCAGAAACTGTCCAACCGACCACAGTCTGACCTAGAAACCAGAAACTGAACAACTGATCACAGTCTGACCTAGAAACCAGAAACTGAACAACTGACCACATTCTGACCTATACACCAGAAACTGACCATCTGACCTCTGTCTGACGAAAAACAGAAACTGAACAACTGACCACATCTGACCTAGAAACCGCAACCTGTCCAACTACCCACTGTCTGAACTAGAAACCAGAAACTGACCAACGGTCCACAGTCTGACCTAGGAACCAGAAAATGACCAACTGACCACAGTCTGACCTAGAAAACAGAAACTGACCAACTGACCACAGTCTGACCTTGGAACCAGAAACTGACCAACTGACCACATTCTGACCTATACACCAGAAACTGAACATCTGACACCTTCTGACCTAAAAGCAGAAACTGACCAACTGACCACATCTGACCGAGAAAACAGAAACTGAACAACTGACCACAGTCTGACCTTGGAACCAGAAACTGATCAACTGACCACAGTCTGACCTCGAAACCAGAAACTGACGAACTGAACTATAAACCAGAAACTGACCAACTAACCACAATCTGATCTAGCAACCAGAAAGAGTCCAACTGACCAAAAACTGACCGAACAATCCGAAACTGACAAATTGACCACAGTCTGACCTAGAAACCAGAAACTGACAAACTGACCGCAGTCTGATCTAGAAAGCAGGAACTGACCAACTGACCACAGTCTGACCTCGAAAACAAAAACTGAGCAACTGACCACAGTCTGACCTAGAAACCAGATACTGACAAACTGACCACAGTCTAATCGAGAAAGCAGAAACTGACCACTGAGCACAGACTGACCTAGAAACCAGAAAGTGTCCAAGTGACCAAAAGCTGACCGAGACAATCTGAAACTGACCAATTGACCACAGTCTGACCTAGAAACTAGAAACTGACCAACGGACCACAGACTGACCTCGAAACCAGAAACTGTCCAAGTGACCACAGTCTGACCTAGAAAGCAGAAACTGACAAACTGAGCACAGTCTGATCCAGAAAGCAGAATCTGACCAACTACCACAGTCTGATATAGAAAACAGAAACTGACCAACTAACCATAGTCTGAACGAGAAATCAGTAACTGACCAACTGGCCACAGTCTGAACTAGGAACGAGAAACTGACCAACTGACCACAGACTGTCCTAGAAACCAGAAACTGTCCAAGTAACCATAGTCTCACCTAGAAAGCATAAACTGACCAACTGACCACAGTCTGACCTTGGAACCAGAAACTGATCAACTGACCACAGTCTGACCTAGAAACCATAATCTGACCAACTGACCACAGTCTGACCTAGAAACCAGAAATTGGCCAACTGACCACAGTCTCACCTATAAACCAGCAACTAACCAACTGACCAAAGTCTTACCTAGAAACCAGTGACTTACCAACTGACCACAGTCTGACCCATAAACCAGGAACTGACCAACTGACCACAATCTGATCTAGACAACCCGAAACTGACCAACTGACAACAGTCTAACCGAGAAACCAAAAACTGAACAACTGACCACAGTCTGACCTTGGAACCAGAAACTGACCAACTGACCACATTCTGACCGAGAAACCACAACCTGTCCAACTACCCACCGTCTGAACTAGAAAACAGAAACTGACCAACATTCCACAGTCTCACCTCGGAACCAGAAACTGACCAACTGACCACAGTCTGACCAAAAAACAGACAATGACCAACTGACCACAGTCTGAACTTGGAACCAGAAACTGAGCAACTGACCACAGTCTGACCTCGAAACCAGAAACTGACCACTGAACATAGTCTGACCTAGAAACCAGAAACTGACCAACTCACCTATTAACCAGAAACTGACCAACTAACCACGGTCTGATCTAGCATGCAAAAACTGTCCAACTGTCCAAAAACTGACAGAGACAATCCGAAACTGACCAACTGACCACAGTCTCAACTAGAAAGCAGAAACTGACAAACTGACCGCAGTCTGATCTAGAAAGCAGAAACTGACGAACTGAACTATAAACCAGAAACTGACCAACTAACCACAATCTGATCTAGCAACCAGAAAGAGTCCAACTGACCAAAAACTGACAGAACAATCCGAAACTGACCAACTGACCACAGTCTGACCTAGAAACCAGAAACTGACAAACTGACCGCAGTCTGATCTAGAAAGCAGGAACTGACCAACTGACCACAGTCTGACCTCGAAAACAAAAACTGAGCAACTGACCACAGTCTGACCTAGAAACCAGAAACTGACGAACTGACCACAGTCTAATCGAGAAAGCAGAAACTGACCACTGAGCACAGACTGACCTAGAAACCAGAAAGTGTCCAAGTGACCAAAAGCTGACCGAGACAATCTGAAACTGACCAATTGACCACAGTCTGACCTAGAAACTAGAAACTGACCAACGGACCACAGACTGACCTCGAAACCAGAAACTGTCCAAGTGACCACAGTCTGACCTAGAAAGCAGAAACTGACAAACTGAGCACAGTCTGATCTAGAAAGCAGAATCTGACCAACTACCACAGTCTGATATAGAAACCAGAAACTGACCAACTAACCACAGTCTGAACGAGAAATCAGTAACTGACCAACTGGCCACAGTCTGAACTAGGAACGAGAAACTGACCAACTGACCACAGACTGTTCTGGAAATCAAAAACTGTCCAAGTAACCATAGTCTCACCTAGAAAGCAGAAACTGACCAACTGACCACAGTCTGACCTTGGAACCAGAAACTGACCAACTGACCACAGTCTGACCTAGAAACCATAATCTGACCAACTGACCACAGTCTGACCTAGAAACCAGAAATTGGCCAACTGACCACAGTCTCATCTATAAACCAGCAACTAACCAACTGACCAAAGTCTTACCTAGAAACCAGTGACTTACTAACTGACCACAGTCTGACCCATAAACCAGTAACTGACCAACTGACCACAATCTGATCTAGACAACCCGAAACTGACCAACTGACAACAATCTAACCGAGAAACCAAAAACTGAACAACTGACCACAGTCTGACCTTGGAACCAGAAACTGACCAACTGACCACATTCTGACCGAGAAACCACAACCTGTCCAACTACCCACCGTCTGAACTAGAAACCAGAAACTGACCAACATTCCACAGTCTCACCTCGGAACCAGAAACTGACCAACTGACCACAGTCTGACCAAAAAACAGAAACTGACCAACTGACCACAGTCTGACCTTGGAACCAGAAACTGAGCAACTGACCACAGTCTGACCTCGAAACCAGAAACTGACCACTGAACATATTCTGATCTAGAAACCAGAAACTGACCAACTCACCTATTAACCAGAAACTGACCAACTAACCACAGTCTGATCTAGCATGCAAAAACTGTCCAACTGTCCAAAAACTGACAGAGACAATCCGAAACTGACCAACTGACCAAAGTCTGACCGAGAAGCCAAAAACTGACAATCTGACCACTGTCTGATCTAGAAACCAGTGACTTACCAACTGACCACAGTCTGACCCATAAACCAGGAACTGACCAACTGACCACAATCTGATCTAGACAACCCGAAACTGACCAACTGACAACAGTCTAACCGAGAAACCAGAAACTGACCAACTGACCACAGTCTGATCTAGGAACCAGAAACTGACCAACTGACCACAGTCTGAAATAGAAAACAGAAACTGATCAACTGACCACAATCTGACCTTGGAACCATAAACTGACCAACTGACCACAGTCTGATCTCGAAAATGAAAACTGAGCAACTGACCACAGTCTGACCTAGAAAACAAAAATTGACCAACTGACCACAATGTGACCTTCGAACCAGAAACTGACCAACCGACCACAGTCTTATCCAGAAGCAGAAAATGTTCAACGGACCAAAAGCTGACCGAGACAATCCGAAACTAACAAACTGAACACAGTCTGATCTAGAAAGCAGAAACTGACCACTGACCACAGTCTGACCGAGACAACATGAAACTGACCAACTGAACAAGACAACACGAAACTGACCAAATGAACAGTCTGACCAAGAAGCCAGAAACTGAGCAACTGACCACAGTCTGACCGAGACAAGATGAAACTGACCAACTGACCAAGACAACACGAAACTGTCCAACTGACCACAGTCTGACCAAGAAACCAGAAACTGAGCAAATGACCACAATCTGACCTCGAAACCAGAAACTGAACAAATGACCACAGTCTGACCTGGCAAACACAAACTGTCCAACAGGCCACATTCTGACCTAGCGACCAGTATCTGACCAACTGACCAAAATCTGACGTAGAAACCCGAAACTGAGCAACTGACCACAATCTGACCTCGAAACCAGAAACTGACCATATGATCACAGTCTGACCTGGCAAACACAAACTTTCCAAGAGGCCACATTCTGACCTAGCGACCAGTATCTGACCAACTGACCAAAGTCTGACGTAGAAACCAGCAATTGACCAACTGACCACAATCTGACCAAGAAACCAGAAACTGACCAACTGACCACATTCTTAACCCGAAACAAGAAACTAACGAACTGTCCACATTCTGACCTAAAAACCAGAAACTGACCATCTGACCTCAGTCTGACCTAAAAACAGAAACTGACCAACTGACCACAGTCTGACATAGAAACCAGAAATTGACCAACTGACCACAGTCTGACCTCGAAAACAAAAACTGAGCAACTGACCACAGTCTGACCTAGAAACCAGAAACTGACAAACTGACCACAGTCTAATCTAGAAAGCAGAAACTGACCACTGAGCACAGACTGACCTAGAAACCAGAAAGTGTCCAAGTGACCAAAAGCTGACCGAGACAATCTGAAACTGACCAATTGACCACAGTCTGACCTAGAAACTAGAAACTGACCAACTGACCACAGACTGACCTCGAAACCAGAAACTGTCCAAGTGACCACAGTCTGACCTAGAAAGCAGAAACTGACAAACTGAGCACAGTCTGATCTAGAAAGCAGAATCTGACCAACGACCACAGTCTGATATAGAAACCAGAAACTGACCAACTAACCACAGTCTGAACGAGAAATCAGTAACTGACCAACTGGCCACAGTCTGAACTAGGAACGAGAAACTGACCAACTGACCACAGACTGTCCTAGAAACCAAAAACTGTCCAAGTAACCATAGTCTCACCTAGAAAGCAGAAACTGACCAACTGACCACAGTCTGACCTTGGAACCAGAAACTGACCAACTGACCACAGTCTGACCTAGAAACCATAATCTGACCAACTGACCACAGTCTGACCTAGAAACCAGAAATTGGCCGACTGACCACATTCTCATCTATAAACCAGCAACTAACCAACTGACCAAAGCCTTACCTAGAAACCAGTGACTTACCAACTGACCACAGTCTGACCCATAAACCAGGAACTGACCAACTGACAACAATCTAACCGAGAAACCAAAAACTGAACAACTGACCACAGTCTGACCTTGGAACCAGAAACTGACCAACTGACCACATTCTGACCGAGAAACCACAACCTGTCCAACTACCCACCGTCTGAACTAGAAAACAGAAACTGACCAACATTCCACAGTCTCACCTCGGAACCAGAAACTGACCAACTGACCACAGTCTGACCAAAAAACAGAAACTGACCAACTGACCACAGTCTGACCTTGGAACCAGAAACTGAGCAACTGACCACAGTCTGACCTCGAAACCAGAAACTGACCACTGAACATAGTCTGAACTAGAAACCAGAAACTGACCAACTCACCTATTAACCAGAAACTGACCAACTAACCACAGTCTGATCTAGCATGCAAAAACTGTCCAACTGTCCAAAAACTGACAGAGACAATCCGAAACTGACCAACTGACCAAAGTCTGACCGAGAAGCCAAAAACTGACAATCTGACCACTGTCTGATCTAGAAACCAGTGACTTACCAACTGACCACAGTCTGACCCATAAACCAGGAACTGACCAACTGACCACAATCTGATCTAGACAACCCGAAACTGACCAACTGACAACAGTCTAACCGAGAAACCAGAAACTGACCAACTGACCACAGTCTGATCTAGGAACCAGAAACTGACCAACTGACCACAGTCTGAAATAGAAAACAGAAACTGATCAACTGACCACAGTCTGAACTTGGAACCATAAACTGACCAACTGACCACAGTCTGATCTCGAAAATGAAAACTGAGCAACTGACCACAGTCTGACCTAGAAAACAAAAATTGACCAACTGACCACAATGTGACTTTCGAACCAGAAACTGACCAACCGACCACAGTCTTATCCAGAAGCAGAAAATGTCCAACGGACCAAAAGCTGACCGAGACAATCCGAAACTAACAAACTGAACACAGTCTGATCTAGAAAGCAGAAACTGACCACTGACCACAGTCTGATCTAGAAACCAGAAAGTGTCCAAGTGACCAAAAACTGGCCGAGACAATCCGAAACTAACAAACTGAACACAGTCTGATCTAGAAAGCAGAAACTGACCACTGACCACAGTCTGATCTAGAAACCAGAAAGTGTCCAAGTGACCAAAAACTGGCCGAGACAATCCGAAACTGACCAACTGACCAAAGTCTGACCGAGAAGGCAAAAACTGACAATCTGACCACTGTCTGATCTAGAAAGCAGAAACTGAGCAAATGACCACAATCTGACCTCGAAACCAGAAACTGACCAACTGACCACAGTCTGACCTATAAACCAGAAACTGACCAACTAACCACAGTCTGAACTAGAAACCAGTAACTGGCCAACTGACCACAGTCTGAACTAGGAACCAGAAACTGACCAACTGACCACAGACTGAACTAGAAACCAGAAACTGTCCAAGTGACCACAGTCTGATCTAGAAAGCAGAAACTGACAAACTGACCAAAGTCTGATCTAGAAACCATAAACTGACCAACTGACCACAGTCTGACCTAGAAACCAGAAATTGGCCAACTGACCACAGTCTGACCTATAAACCAGCAACTAACCAACTGGACAAAGTCTTACCTAGAAACCAGTGACTTACCAACTGACCACAATCTGACCCAGAAACCAGGAACTGACCAACTGACCACATTCCGACCTAGACAACACGAAACTGACCAACTGACCACAGTCTAACAGAGAAACCAGAAACAGACCAAATGACTACAGTCTGACGGAGGCAACATGAAACTGCCCAACTGACCACAGTCTGACTAAGCAAACATTATCTGAACAACTGACCACAGTCTGACGTAGAAACCAGCAACTGACCAAATGACCACATTCTTAACTCGAAAACAGAAACTGACCAACTGACCACAATCTGACCTTGAAACCAGAAACAGATCAACTGACCACAGTCTGACCTAGAAACCAGAAATTGACCAACTGACAACAGTCTGACCTCGAAGACAGAAACTGACGAACTGACCACATTCTTAACTTGAAACCAGAAAATGACGAATTGACCACATTCTGACCTAGAAACCAGAAACTGACTATCTGACCTCAGTCTGACCTAAAAACAGAAACTGACCAATTGACCACAGTCTGACCAACAAACCAGAAATTGACCAATGGACCAAAGTCTGACCAAGAAACAAGAAACTGACCAACTGACCACAGTCTGACCTAGAAACCCGAAACTGAGCAACTGACCACAACCTGACCTCGAAATCAGAAAGTGTCCAACTGACCACATTCTTATCTCGAAACCAGAAACTGTCCAAGTGACCACAGTCTGACTGAGCAAACAGTATCTGAACAACTGACCACAGTCTGACGTAGAAACCAGCAACTGACCAAATGACCACATTCTTAACTCGAACACAGAAACTGACCAACTGACCGCAATCTGACCAAGAAACCAGAAACTGACCAACTGACCACAATCTGACCTAGAAACCAGAAACAAATCAACTGACCACAGTCTGACCTAGAAACCAGAAATTGACCAACTGACAACAGTCTGACCTCGTAGCCAGAAACTGACCAACTGACCACGGTCTGACCTCGAAACCAGAAACTGACGAACTGACCACATTCTTAACTTAAAACCAGAAAATGACGAACTGACCACATTCTGATGAAGAAAGCAGAAACTGACCATCTTACCTCAGACTGACCTAAAAACAGAAACTGACCAACTGACCACAGTCTGACCGACAAACCAGAAATTGACCAACGGACCAAAGTCTGACCTAGAAACCAGAAACTGACCAACTGACCAAAGTCTGACCTTGGAAACAGAAACTGACCAACTGACCACAGTCTGACCTCGAAAACAAAAACTGAGCAACTGACGACAGTCTGACCTAGAAACGAGAAACTGACAAACTGACCACAGTCTAATCTAGAAAGCAGAAACTGATCACTGACCACAGTCTTACCTAGAAACCAGAAAGTGTCCAAGTGACCAAAAACTGACCGAGGCAATCCGAAACTGACCAATTGAGCACAGTCTGACCTAGAAACTAGAAACTGACAAACTGACCACAGTCTGATCTAGAAGACAGAAACTGACCAACTGAACAGAGTCTGACCTATAAACCAGAAACTGACAAACTGACCACAGTCTGACCTATAAACCAGAAACTGACCAACTAACCACAGTCTGAACGAGAAACCAGTAACTGACCAACTGACCACAGTCTGAACTAGGAACCAGAAACTGACAAACTGACCACAGAATGACCTAGAAACAGAAACTGTCCAAGTGACCACAGTCTGACCTCGAAAGCAGAAACTGACAAACTTACCACAGTCTGACCAAGAAAGCAGAAACTGACCAACTGACCACGGTCTGACCGAGAAACCAGAAACTGTCCAAGTGACCACAGTCTGATCTAGAAAGCAGAAACTGACCGACTGACCACAGTCTGACGGAGCCTACATGAAACTGACCAAATGACCACAGTCTGACTGAGCAAACAGTATCTGACCAACTGACCACAGTCTGACGTAGAATCCAGCAACTGACCAAATGACCACATTTTTAACTCGAAAACAGAAACTGACCTACTGACACCAGTCAGACCGAGACAAACCGAAACTGAACAACTGACCACAATCTGACCTAGAAACCAGAAACTGACCAACTGACCACAATCTGACCTAGAAACCAGAAACTGACCAACTGACCACAATCTGACCTCGAAACAAGAAACAGATCAACTGACCACAGTCTGACCTAGAAACCAGAAATTGACCAACTGACTACAGTCTGACCTCGAAGCCTGACCAAAAAACAGAAACTGACCAACTGACCACAGTCTGACCTTGGAACCAGAAACTGAGCAACTGACCACAGTCTGACCTCGAAACCAGAAACTGACCACTGAACATAGACTGACCTAGAAACCAGAAACTGATCAACTGACCTATTAACCAGAAACTGACCAACTAACCACAGTTTGATCTAGCATGCAGAAACTGTCCAACTGACCAAAAACAGACAGAGACAATCCGAAACTGATCAACTGACCACAGTCTGACCTAGAAACCAGAAACTGACATACTGATCGCATTCTGATCGAGAAATCAGAAACTGACCAAATGACCACAGTCTGATCTCGAAACCAGAAACTGACCAACTGACCACAGTCTGATGTCGGAACCAGAAACTGACCAACTGAACACAGTCTGAACTAGAAAACAGAAACTGACCAACTGACCACAGTCTGACCTTGGATCAGAAACTGATCAACTGACCACAGTCTGACCTCGTAAATAAAAACTGACCAACTGACCACATTCTGACCTGGAAAACAAAAACTGACCAACTGACCACAATGTGACCTTGGAACCAGAAACTGACCAACCGACCACAGTCTGTTCCAGATTCAGAAACTGTCCAACGGACCAAAAACTGACCGAGACAATCCGAAACTGACAAACTGACCACTGTCTGATCTAGAAAGCAGAAACTGACCACTGTCCACAGTCTGACCTAAAAACCAGAAACTGTCCAAGTGACCAAAAACTGACCGAGATAATCCGAAACTGACCAACTGTCCAAAGTGTGACCTAGAAACCAGAAACTGATAATCTGACCACAGGCTGTCCTAGAAAGCAGAAACTGACCAACTAACCACAGTCTGAACGAGAAACCAGTAACTGGCCAACTGACCAAAGTCTGAACTAGGAACCTCAAACTGACCAACTGACCACAGAATGACCTAGAAACCAGAAACTGTCCAAGTGACCACAGTCTAACCTAGAAAGCACAAACTGACAAACTGACCACAGTCTGATCTAGAAAGCAGAAACTTACCAGCTGACCACAGTCTGACCTAGAAACCAGAAACTGTCCAAGTGACCACAGTCTGATCTAGAAAGAAGAAACTGACCGACTGAACACAGTCTGACGGAGGCAACATGAAACTGACCAACTGACCACAGTCTGACTGAGCAAACAGTATCTGACCAACTGACCACAGTCTGACGTAGAAACCAGCAACTGACCAAATGACCACATTTTTTACTCGAAAACAGAAACTGACCTACTGACCCCAGTCAGACCGCACAAACCGAAACTGAACAACTGACCACAATCTGACCTAGAAACCAGAAACTGACCAACTGACCACAATCTGACCTCGAAACCAGAAACAGATCAACTGACCACAGTCTGACCTAGAAACCAGAAATTGACCAACTGACAACAGTCTGACCTCGAAGCCTGAAACTGACCAACTGACCACGGTCTGACCTCGAAACCAGAAACTGACGAACTGACCACATTCTTAACTTGAAACCAGAAAATGACGAACTGACCACATTCTGACCTAGAAACCAGAAACTGACCATCTGACCTCAGTCTGACCTAAAAACAGAAACTAACCAACTGACCACAGTCTGACCGACAAACCAGAAATTGACCAACTGACTACAGTCTGACATAGAAATTCAAAACTGAGCAACTGACCACAATCTGACATCGAAACCAAACAGTGTCCAACTGACCACATTCTTATCTCGAAACCAGAAACTGACCAACTGACCACAGTCTGACCAAGAAACCAGAAACTGACCAACTGACCACAGTCTGACCTAGAAACCCGAAACGGAGCAACTGACCACAATCTGACCTTGAAACGAGAAAGATTCCAACTGACCACATTCTTAACTCGATACGAGAAACTGTCAAAGAGACCACAGTCTGAACTAGAAAGCAGAAACTGACCAACTGGTCACATCTGACCTAGAAACCACAACCTGTCCAACTACCCACCGTCTGAACTAGAAACCAGAAACTGACCAACGGACCACAGTCTGACCTAGGAACCAGAAACTGACCAACTGACCAAAGTCTGACCTAGAAAACAGAAAATGACTAACTGACCACAGTCTGACCTCGGAACCAGAAACTGACCAACTGACCACAGTCTGACCTCGAAACCTGAAACTGACCAACTGACCACATTCTGACCTGGAAACCAGAAACTGACCAACTGACCACAATCTGACCTTGGAACCAGAAACTGTCCAACTGACCACAGTCTGACCGAGAAACCAGAAACTGACCATCTGACCTCTGTCTGACAAAACAGAAACTGACCAACTGACCACATCTGACCTAGAAACCGCAACCTGTCCAACTACCCACTCTCTGAACTAGAAACCAGAAACTGACCAACGGTCGACAGTCTGACCTAGGAAACAGAAACTGACCAACTAATCACAGTCTGACCTCGAAACCAGAATGTGTCCAACTGACCACTTTCTTTTCTCGAAACCAGAAACTGACCAACTGACCACAGTCTGAACAAGAAACCAGAAACTGACCAACTGACCACAGTCTGACATAGAAACCCGAAACTGAGCAACTGACCACAATCTGACCTTGAAACGAGAAAGTGTCCAACTGACCACATTCTTAACTCGATACGAGAAACTGTCCAAGTGAACACAGTCTGAACTAGAAAGCAGAAACTGACAAACTGACTACAGTCTGACCAAGAAACCAGAAACTGAAAAGCTGACCACATTCTGACCTATACACCAGATAATGACCATCTGAACTCTGTCTGACCTACAAACAGAAACTGACCAACTGATCACATCTGACCTGGAAAACAACCTGTCCAACTACCCACCGTCTGAACTAGAAACCACAAATTGACCAACGGACCACAGTCTGACCTAGGAACCACAAACTGACCAACTGACCACATTCTGACCTAGTAAACAGAAACTGACTAACTGACCACAGTCTGACCTCGGAACCAGAAACTGACCAACTGACCACAGTCTGACCTCGAAACCTGAAACTGACCAACTGACCACATTCTGACCTAGAAACCAGAAACTGACCAACTGACCAGAAACTGACCTTGGAACCAGAAACTATCCAACTGATCACAGTTTCACCTACAAACCAGAAACTGAACAACTGACCACATTCTGACCTATACACCAGAAACTGACCATCTGACCTCTGTCTGAAAAAACAGAAACTGACCAACTGACCAAATCTGACCTAGAAACCGCAACCTGACCAACTACCCACTGTCTGAACTAGAAACCAGAAACTGACCAACGGTCGACAGTCTGACCTAGGAACCAGAAACTGACCAACTGACCACAGTCTGACCTCGAAAACAGAAACTGACCAACTGACCACAGTGTGACCTTGGAACCAGAAACTGACCAACTGTCCAAAGTCTGACCTAGAAACCAGAAACTGACAATCTGACCACAGTCTGTCCTAGAAAGCAGAAACTGACCAACTAACCACAGTCTGAATGAGAAACACGTAACTGGCCAACTGACCACAGTCTGAACTAGGAACCAGAAACTGACCAACTGACCACAGACTGACCTAGAAACCAGAAACTGTCCAAGTGACCACAGTCTGATCTTGAAAGCACAAACTGACAAACTGACCACAGTCTGATCTAGAAAGCAGAAACTGATCAACTGACCACAGTCTGACCTAGAAACCAGAAACAGTCCAAGTGACCACAGTCTGATCTAGAAAGCAGAAACTGACCGACTGACCACAGTCTGACGGAGGCAACATGAAACTGACCAACTGACCACAGTCTGACTGAGCAAACAGTATCTGACCAACTGACCACAGTCTGACGTAGAAACCAGCAACTGACCAAATGACCACATTTTTAACTCGAAAACAGAAACTGACCTACTGACCCCAGTCAGACCGAGACAAACCGAAACTGACCAACTGACCAGAATCTGACCTAGAAACCAGAAACTGACCCACTGACCACAATCTGACCTCGAAACCAGAAACAGATCAACTGACCACAGTCTGACCTAGAAACCAGAAATTGACTAACTGACAACAGTCTGACTTCGAAGCCAGAAACTGACCAACTGACCACGGTCTGACCTCGAAACCAGAAACTGACGAACTGACCACATTCTTAACTTGAAACCAGAAAATGACGAACTGACCACATTCTGACATAGAAACCAGAAACTGACCATCTGACCTCAAACTGACCTAAAAACAGAAAGTGACCAACTGACCACAGTCTGACCGACAAACCAGAAATTGACCAACGGACCAAAGTCTGACCAAGAAACCAGAAACTGACCAACTGACTACAGTCTGACATAGAAATCCAAAACTGAGCAGCTGACCATAATCTGACCTCGAAACCAAACAGTGTCCAACTGACCACATTCTTATCTCGAAACCAGAAACTGACCAACTGACCACAGTCTGACCAAGAAAGCAGAAACTGACCAACTGACCACAGTCTGACCTAGAAACCCAAACGGAGCAACTGACCACAATCTGACCTTGAAACGAGAAAGATTCCAACTGACCACATTCTTAACTCGATACGAGAAACTGTCCAAGAGACCACAGTCTGAACTAGAAAGCAGAAACTGACCAACTGATCACATCTGACCTAGAAACCACAACCTGTCCAACTACCCACCGTCTGAACTAGAAACCAGAAACTGACCAACTGACCAAAGTCTGACCTCGAAACCTGAAACTGACCAACTGACCAATTCTGAACTAGAAACCAGAAACTGACCAACTGACCACAATCTGACCTTGGAACCAGAAACTGTCCAACTGACCACAGTCTGACCTAGAAACCAGAAACTGAACTACTGATCACAGTCTGACCTAGAAACCAGAAACTGGACAACTGACCACATTCTGACCTATACACCAGAAACTGACCATCTGACCTCTGTCTGACAAAACAGAAACTGACCAACTGACCACATCAGACCTAGAAACCGCAACCTGTCCAACTACCCACTCTCTGAACTAGAAACCAGAAACTGACCAACGGTCGACAGTCTGACCTAGGAACCAGAAACTGACCAACTGACCACAGTCTGACCTAGAAAACAGAAACTGACCAACTGACCACAGTCTGACCTTGGAACCAGAAACTGACCAATTGACCACATTCTGACCTATACACCAGAAACTGACCATCTGACCCCTTCTGACCTAAAAACAGAAACTGACCAACTGACCACATCTGACCGAGAAAACAGAAACGTATCAACTGATCACAGTCTGACCTCGAAACCAGAAACTGACCACTGAACACAATCTGACCTAGAAACCAGAAACTCACAAACTGACCTATAAACCAGAAACTGACCAACTAACCACAGTCTGATCGAGCAACCAGAAAGAGTCCAACAGACCAAAAACTGACTGAACAATCTGAAACTGACCAACTGACCATAGTCTGACCTAGAAACTAGAAACTGAGAAACTGACCACAGTCTGATCTAGAAAGCAGAAACTGACCAACTGACCAAAGGCTGACCTAGAAACCAGAAACTGACCAACTGACCACAGTCTGAGCAATAAACCAGAAACTGGTCAACTAACCACAGTCTGAATGAGAAACCAGTAACTGACCAACTGACCACAGTCTGAACTAGGAACCAGAAACTGACCAACTGACCACAGACTGACCGAGAAACCAGAAACTGTCCAAGTGACCACAGTCTGACCTAGAAAGCAGAAACTGACAAACTGACCACAGTCTGATCTAGAAAGCAGAATCTGACCAACTGACCACAGTCTGAACTAGAAACCATAATCTGACCAACTGACCACAGTCTGACCTATAAACCAGCAACTAACCAACTGACCAAAGTCTTACCTCGAAACCAGTGACATACCAACTGACCACAGCCTGACCCATTAACCAGGAACTGACCAACTGACCACAGTCTGACCTAGACAACCCGAAACTGACCAACTGACAACAGTCTAACCGAGAAACCAGAAACTGAACAACTGACCACAGTCTGACCTTGGAACCAGAAACTGACCAACTGACCACATTCTGACCTATACACCAGAAACTGACCATATGAACTCTGTCTGACCTAGAAACAGAAACTGACCAACTGGCCACATCTGACCGAGTAACCACAACCTGTCCAACTACCCACCGTCTGAACTAGAAACCAGATACTGACCAACGGTCCACAGTCTCACCTCGGAACCAGAAACTGACCAACTGACCTATTAACCAGAAACTGACCAACTAACCACAATCTGACCTAGCCTGCAGAAACTGTCCAAATGACCAAAATCTGACAGAGACAATCCGAAACTGATCAACTAACCACAGTCTGATCTAGCATGCAGAAACTGTCCAACTGACCAAAAACTGACAGAGACAATCCGAAACTGACCAACTGACCACAGTCTGACCTAGAAACCAGAAACTGACAAATTGACCGCAGTCTGATCGAGAAAGCAGAAACTGACTAAATGACCACAGTCTGACCTAGAAACCAGAAACTGACCAACTGACCACAGTCTGATCTAGGAACCAGAAACTGACCACTGAGCATAGTCTGACCTAAAAACCAGAAACTGACCAACTGACCTATTAACCAGAAACTGACTAACTAACCACAGTCTGATCTAGCATGCAGAAACTCTCCAACTGACCAAAATCTGACAGAGACAATCCGAAACTGACCAACTGACCACAGTCTGACCTACAAACCAGAAACTGACAAACTGACCACAGTCTGACCTCGAAAACAGAAACTGACCAACTGACAACAGTCTGACCTTGGAACCAGAAACTGACCAACTGACCACAGTCTGACCTCGAAACCAGAAACTGACCACTGAACATAGTCTGACCTAGAAACCAGAAACTGACCAACTGACCTTTTAACCAGAAACTGACCAACTAACCACAGTCTGATCTAGCATGCAGATATTGCCAAACTGACCAAAAACTGACAGAGACAATCCGAAACTGACCAACTGACCACAGTCTGAAATAGAAACCAGACACTGACAAACTGACCGCAGTCTGATCGAGAAAGCAGAAACTGACCAAATGACCACAGTCTGACCTAGAAACCAGAAACTGATCAACTGACCACAGTCTGATCTAGGGACCAGAAACTGACCAAATGACCACAGTCTGAACTAGAAAACAGAAACTGACCAACTGACCACAGTCTGACCTTGGAACCATAAACTGACCAACTGACCACAGTCTGACCTCGAAAATAAAAACTGAGCTACTGACCACAGACTGACCTAGAAAACAAAAACTGTCCAACTGACCACAATGTGACCTTGGAACCAGAAACTGACCAACCGACCACAGTCTGTTCCAGAAGCAGAAACTGTCCAACGGACCAAAAACTGACCGAGACAATCCGAAAATGACCAACTGACCTTCGTCTGACCTAGAAACCAGAAACTGACAAACTGACCGCAGTCTGACCTAGAAAACAGAAACTGACCAACTGACAACAGTCTGACCTTGGAACCAGAAACTGACCAACCGACCACAGTCTGACCTCGGAACCAGAAACTGACCAACTGACCTATTAACCAGAAACTGATCAACTAACCACAGTCTGATCTAGCATGCAGAAACTGTCCAACTGACCAAAAACTGACAGAGACAATCCGAAACTGACCAACTGACCACAGTCTGACCTAGAAACCAGAAACTGACAAACTGACCGCAGTCTGATCGAGAAAGCAGAAACTGACCAAATGACCACATTCTGAGCTAGAAGCCAGAAACTGACCAACTGACCACAGTCTGATCTAGGAACCAGAAACTGACCACTGAACATAATCTAAACTACAAACCAGAAACTGACCAACTGACCTATTAATCAGAAAATGACCAACTAACCACAGTCTGATCTAGCATGCAGAAACGGTCCAACTGACCAAAAACAGACAGAGACAATCCGAAACTGACCAACTAACCACAGTCTGATCTAGAATACAGAAACTGTCCAACTGACCAAAAACTGACAGAGACAATCCGAAACTGACCAACTGACCACAGTCTGACCTAGAAACCAGAAACTGACAAACTGACCGCAGTCTGACCGAGAAAACAGAAACTGACCAACTGACAAGAGTCTGACCTCGAAACCAGAAACTGACCACTGAACATAGTCTGACCTAGAAACCAGAAACTGACCAACTGACCTATTAACCAGAAACTGACCAACTAACCACAGTCTGATCTAGCATGCGGATACTGTCCAACTGACCAAAAACTGACAGAGACAATCCGAAACTGACGAACTGACCACAGTATGACCTAGAAACCAGAAACTGACAAACTGACCGCAGTCTGATCGAGAAAGCAGAAACTGACCAAATGACCCCAGTCTGACCTAGAAACCAGAAACTGACCAACTGACCACAGTCTGAACTAGAAAACAGAAACTGACCAACTGACCACAGTCTGACCTTGGAACGATAAACTGACCAACTGACCACAGTCTGACCTCGAAAATAAAAACTGAGCTACTGACCACAGTCTGACCTAGAAAACAAAAACTGTCCAACTGACCACAATGTGACCTTGGAACCAGAAACTGACCAACCGACCACAGTCTGTTCCAGAAGCAGAAACTGTCCAACGGACCAAAAACTGACCGAGACAATCCGAAACTGACAAACTGACCACAGTCTGATCTAGAAAGCAGAAACTTACCAACTAACCACAGTCTGAACGAGAAACCAGTAACTGGCCAACTGACCACAGTCTGACCTGGAAACCAGAAACTGTCCAAGTGACTACAGTCTGATCTAGAAAGAAGAAACTGACAAACTGACCACAGTCTGATCTAGAAAGCAGAAACTGACCAACTGACCACAGTCTGACCTAGAAACCATAAACTGACCAACTGACCACAGTCTGACCTAGAAACCAGAAATTGGCCAACTGACCACAGTCTGACCTATAAACCAGCAACGAACCAACTGACCAAAGTCTTACCTAGAAACCAGTGACTTACCAACTGACCACAGTCTGACCCAGAAACAAGGAAATGACCAACTGACCACAGTCTGACCTAAACAACACGAAACTGACCAACTGACACAGTCTAACAGAGAAACCAGAATCTGACCAAATGACCACAGTCTGATCTGGGAACCAGAAACTGAAACTGACGACAGTCTGACCGAGCAAACAGTATCTGACCAACTGACCACAGTCTGACGCAGAAACCAGAAACTGACCAACTGTCCACATTCTTAACTCGAAATTGAAACTGACCAACTAACCACAATCTGACCGAGAAACCAGAAACTGACCTAATGACCACAGTCTGCCTCAGAAACCAGGAATTGACCAACTGACCAAAGTCTGACCGAGAAACCATACACTGACCAACTGCCCACAGTCTGACAGAGACAACATGAAACTGACCAACTGACCAAGACAGCACGAAACTGAATAAATGACCACAGTCTTACCTAGGAACCAGAAACTGACCGACTGACCACAGTCTGATGGAGGCAACATGAAACTGACCAATTGACCACACTCAGACTGAGCAAACAGTATCTGACCAACTGACCACAGTCTGACATAGAAACCAGCAACTGACCAAATGACCACATTCTTAACTCGAAAACAGTAACTGACCTACTGACCCCAGTCAGACCGAGACAAACCGAAACTAACTAAGTGACCACAATCTGATCTCGAAACCAGAAACTGACCACTGAACACAGTCTGATCTAGAAACCAGAAACTCACGAACTGACCTATAAACCAGAAACTGACCAACTCACCACAGTCTGACCTAGAAACCAGAAAGTGTCCAAGTGACCAAAAACTGACCGAGACAATCCGAAACTGACCAACTGACCACAGTCTGACCGAGCAAACAGTATCTGACCAACTGACCACAGTATGACGCAGAAACCAGCAACTGACCAACTGACCACATTCTTAACTCGAAACTGAAACTGACCAACTAACCACAATGTGACCGAGAAACCAGAAACTGACCTAATGACCACAGTCTGCCTCAGAAACCAGGAATTGACCAACTGACCAAAGTCTGACCGAGAAACCATACACTGACCAACTGCCCACAGTCTGACAGAGACAACATGAAACTGACCACCTGACCAAGACAGCACGAAACTGAATAAATGACCACAGTCTTACCCAGGAACCAGAAACTGACCGACTGACGACAGTCTGAAGGAGGCAACATGAAACTGACCAACTGACCACAGTCTGACTGACCAAACAGTATCTGACCAACTGACCACAGTCTGACGTAGAAACCAGCAACTGAACAAATGACCGCATTCTTAACTCGAAAACAGAAACTGACCTACTTACCCCAGTCAGATCGAGACAAAACGAAACTGACCAACTGACCACAATCTGATCTAGAAACCCAGAAACTGACAAACTGCAGTCTGATCTAGAAATCAGAAACTGACTAACTGACCACAGCCTGACCTAGAAACCAGAAACTGACAAACTGCCCACAGTCTGATCGAGAAAGCAGAAACTGACCAACTGACCACAGTCTGACCTAGAAACCAGAAACTGACCAACTGACCACAGTCTGACATAGAAACTAAAAACTGACCAACTGACCACAGTCTGACCGAGCAAACAGTATCTGACCAACTGACCACAGTATGACGCAGAAACCAGCAACTGACCAACTGACCACATTCTTAACTCGAAACTGAAACTGACCAACTAACCACAATGTGACCGAGAAACCAGAAACTGACCTAATGACCACAGTCTGCCTCAGAAACCAGGAATTGACCAACTGACCAAAGTCTGACCGAGAAACCATACACTGACCAACTGCCCACAGTCTGACAGAGACAACATGAAACTGACCACCTGACCAAGACAGCACGAAACTGAATAAATGACCACAGTCTTACCCAGGAACCAGAAACTGACCGACTGACGACAGTCTGAAGGAGGCAACATGAAACTGACCAACTGACCACAGTCTGACTGACCAAACAGTATCTGACCAACTGACCACAGTCTGACGTAGAAACCAGCAACTGAACAAATGACCGCATTCTTAACTCGAAAACAGAAACTGACCTACTTACCCCAGTCAGATCGAGACAAAACGAAACTGACCAACTGACCACAATCTGATCTAGAAACCCAGAAACTGACAAACTGCAGTCTGATCTAGAAATCAGAAACTGACTAACTGACCACAGCCTGACCTAGAAACCAGAAACTGACAAACTGCCCACAGTCTGATCGAGAAAGCAGAAACTGACCAACTGACCACAGTCTGACCTAGAAACCAGAAACTGACCAACTGACCACAGTCTGACATAGAAACTAAAAACTGACCAACTAACCACAGTCTGAACGAGAAACCAGTAACTGACCAACTGACCACAGTCTGAACTAGGAACCAGAAACTGACCAACTGACCACAGACTGACCTAGAAACCAGAAACTGTCCAAGTGACCACAGTCTGAACTAGAAAGCAGAAACTGACAAACTGACCACAGTGTGAATCAGAAAGCAGAATCTGACCAACTGACCACAGTCTGATCTATAAACCAGTAACGAACCAACTGACCAAAGTCTTACCTAGAAACCAGTGACTTACCAACTGACCACAGTCTGACCCATAAACCAGGAACTGACCAACTGACCACAGTCTGACCTAGACAACCCGAAACTGACCAACTGACAACAGTCTAAACGAGAAACCAGAAACTGAACAACTGACCACAGTCTGACCTTGGAACCAGAAACTGACCACCTAACCACATTCTGACCTATACACCAGAAACTGACCATCTGACCTCTGTCTGACCTCGAAACAGAAACTGACCAACTGACCATATCTGACCGAGAAACCACAACCTGTCCAATTACCCACCGTCTGAACAAAAAACCAGAAACTGACCAACGGTCCACATTCTCACCTCGGAACCAGAAACTGACCAACTGACCAGAGTCTGACCTCGAAACCAGAAATTGATCAACTGACCAGAGTCTGACCTCGAAACCAGAAACTGACAACTGAACACAGTCTGACCTACAAACCAGAAACTGACGAACTGACCTATAAACCAGAAACTGACCAACTATCCGCAGTCTGATCTAGCAACCAGAAAGAGTCCAACTGACCAAAAACTGACCGAACAATCCGAAAGTGACCAACTGACCACAGTCTGAACTAGAAATCAGAAACTGACAAACTGACCGCAGTCTGATCTAGAAATCAGAAACTGACCAACTGACCACAGTCTGACCTCGAAAACAAAAACTAAGCAACTGACCACAGTCTGACCCAGAAACCAGAAACTGACCATCTGATCTCAGTCTGACCTAAAAACAGAAACTGACCAACTGACCACAGTCTGACCGAGAAACCAGAAATTGACAAACGGACCAAAGTCTGACCTAGAAACCAGAAACTGACCAACTGACCACAGTCTGACCTTGGAAATCAGAAACTGTCCAAGTGACCACAGTCTGAACTAGAAAGCAGAAACTGACAAACTGACCACAGTGTGAATCAGAAAGCAGAATCTGACCAACTGACCACAGTCTGACTTAGAAACCATAATCTGACCGACTGACCACAGTCTGACCTAGAAACCAGAAATTGGCCAAATGACCATAGTCTGACCTATAAACCAGCAACTAACCAACTGACCAAAGTCTTACCTCGAAACCAGTGACTTACCAACTGACCACAGTCTGACCCATAAACCAGGAACTGACCAACTGACCACAGTCTGACCTAGACAACCCGAAACTGACCAACTGACAACAGTCTAACCGAGAAACCAGAAACTGAACAACTGACCATTCTGACCTTGGAACCAGAAACTGACCACCTGACCACATTCTGACCTATACACCAGAAACTGACCATCTGACCTCTGTCTGACCTCGAAACAGAAACAGGAGGGCAAGAAAAAGAGTGGGAGAGCGATAGTGATAGGGGATTCAATTGTGAGGGGAATAGATAGGCGTTTCTGCGGCCGCAACCGAGACTCCAGGATGGTATGTTGCCTCCCTGGTGCAAGGGTCAAGGATGTCTCGGAGCGGGTGCAGGACATTCTGAAATGGGAGGGAGAACAGCCAGTTGTCGTGGTGCACATTGGTACCAACGACATAGGCAAAAAAAGGGATGAGGTCCTACGAAACGAATTTAAGGAGCTAGGAGCTAAATTAAAAAGTAGGACCTCAAAAGTAGTAATCTCGGGATTGCTACCAGTGCCACGTGATAGTCAGAGTAGGAATCGCAGGAGAGCGCAGATGAACACGTGGCTTGAGCAGTGGTGCAGCAGGGAGGGATTCAAATTCCTGGGGCATTGGGACCGGTTCTGGGGGAGGTGGGACCAGTACAAACCGGACGGTCTGCACCTGGGCAGGACTGGAACCAATGTCCTAGGGGGAGTGTTTGCTAGTGCTGTTGGGGAGGATTTAAACTAATATGGCAGGGGGATGGGAACCAATGCAGGGAGACAGAGGGAAACAAAAAGGAGCCAAAAGCAAAAGACAGAAAGGAGATGAGGAAAAGTGTAGGGCAGAGAAACCCAAGGCAAAGAACAAAAAGGGCCACTGTACAGCAAAATTCTAAAAGGACAAAGGGTGTTAATAAAACAAGCCTGAAGGCTTTGTGTCTTAATGCAAGGAGTATCCGCAATAAGATGGATGAATTAATTGTGCAAATAGATGTTAACACATATGATGTGATTGGGATTACGGAGACGTGGCTCCAGGATGATCAGGGTTGGGAACTCAACATTCAGGGGTATTCAACATTCAGGAAGGATAGAATAAAAGGAAAAGGAGGTGGGGTAGCATTGCTGGTTAAAGAGGAGATTAATGCAATAGTTAGGAAAGACATTAGCTTGGATGATGTGGAATCTATATGGGTAGTGCTGCAGAACACCAAAGGGCAAAAAACGTTAGTAGGAGTTGTGTACAGACCTCCAAACAGTAATAGGGATGTTGGGGAGGGCATCAAACAGGAAATTGGGGGTGCATGCAATAAAGGTGTAGCAGTTATAATGGGTGACTTTAATATGCACATAGATTGGGCTAGCCAAACTGGAAGCAATACGGTGGAGGAGGATTTCCTGGAGTGCATAAGGGATGGTTTTCTAGACCAATATGTTGAGGAACCAACTAGGGGGGAGGCCATCTTAGACTGGGTGTTGTGTAATGAGAGAGGATTAATTAGCAATCTCATTGTGCGAGGCCCCTTGGGGAAGAGTGACCATAATATGGTGGAATTCTGCATTAGGATGGAGAATGAAACAGTAATTTCAGAGACCATGGTCCAGAACTTAAAGAAGGGTAACTTTGAAGGTATGAGGCGTGAATTGGCTAGGATAGATTGGCGAATGATACTTAGGGGGTTGACTGTGGATGGGCAATGGCAGACATTTAGAGACCGCATGGATGAAGTACAACAATTGTACATTCCTGTCTGGCGTAAAAATAAAAAGGGGAAGGTGGCTCAACCGTGGCTATCTAGGGAAATCAGGGATAGGATTAAAGCCAAGGAAGTGGCATACAAATTGGCCAGAAATAGCAGCGAACCTGGGGACTGGGAGAAATTTAGAACTCAGCAGAGGAGGACAAAGGGTTTGATTAGGACAGGGAAAATGGAGTACGAGAAGAAGCTTGCAGGGAACATTAAGGCGGATTGCAAAAGTTTCTATAGGTATGTAAAGAGAAAAAGGTTGGTGAAGACAAACGTAGGTCCCCTGCAGTCAGAATCAGGGGAAGTCATAACGGGGATCAAAGAAATGGCGGATCAATTGAACAAGTACTTTGGTTCGGTATTCACTAAGGAGGATACAAACAACCTTCCGGATATAAAAGGGGTCAGAGGGTCTAGTAAGGAAGAGGAACTGAGGGAAATCTTTATTAGTCGGGAAATTGTGTTGGGGAAATTGATGGGATTGAAGGCAGATAAATCCCCAGGGCCTGATGGCCTGCATCCTAGAGTACTTAAGGAGGTGGCCTTGGAAATAGCGGATGCATTGACAGTCATTTTCCAACATTCCATTGACTCTGGATCAGTTCCTATGGAGTGGAGGGTAGCCAATGTAACCCCACTTTTTAAAAAAGGAGGGAGAGAGAAAACAGGGAATTATAGACCGGTCAGCCTGACCTCAGTAGTGGGTAAAATGATGGAATCAATTATTAAGGATGTCATAGCAGTGCATCTGGAAAATGGTGACATGATAGGTCCAAGTCAGCATGGATTTGTGAAAGGGAAATCATGCTTGACAAATCTTCTGGAATTTTTGGAGGATGTTTCCAGTAAAGTGGACAAAGGAGAACCAGTTGATGTGGTATATTTGGACTTTCAGAAGGCTTTCGACAAGGTCCCACACAAGAGATTAATGTGCAAAGTTAAAGCACATGGGATTGGGGGTAGTGTGCTGACGTGGATTGAGAACTGGTTGTCAGACAGGAAGCAAAGAGTAGGAGTAAACGGGTACTTTTCAGAATGGCAGGCAGTGACTAGTGGAGTGCCGCAAGGTTCTGTGCTGGGGCCCCAGCTGTTTACATTGTACATTAATGATTTAGACGAGGGGATTAAATGCAGTATCTCCAAATTTGCGGATGATACTAAGTTGGGTGGCAGTGTGAGCTGCGAGGAGGATGCTATTAGGCTGCAGAGTGACTTGGATAGGTTAGGTGAGTGGGCAAATGCATGGCAGATGAAGTATAATGTGGATAAATGTGAGGTTATCCACTTTGGTGGTAAAAACAGAGAGACAGACTATTATCTGAATGGTGACAGATTAAGAAAAGGGAAGGTGCAACGAGACCTGGGTGTCATGGTACATCAGTCATTGAAGGTTGGCATGCAGGTACAGCAGGCGGTTAAGAAAGCAAATGGCATGTTGGCCTTCATAGCGAGGGGATTTGAATACAGGGGCAGGGAGGTGTTGCTACAGTTGTACAGGGCCTTGGTGAGGCCACACCTGGAGTATTGTGTACAGTTTTGGTCTCCTAACTTGAGGAAGGACATTCTTGCTATTGAGGGAGTGCAGCGAAGGTTCACCAGACTGATTCCCGGGATGGCGGGACTGACCTATCAAGAAAGATTGGATCAATTGGGCTTGTATTCACTGGAGTTCAGAAGAATGAGAGGGGACCTCATAGAAACGTTTAAAATTCTGACGGGTTTAGACAGGTTAGATGCAGAAAGAATGTTCCCAATGTTGGGGAAGTCCAGAACCAGGGGTCACAGTCTGAGGATAAGGGGTAAGCCATTTAGGACCGAGATGAGGAGAAACTTCTTCACCCAGAGAGTGGTGAACCTGTGGAATTCTCTACCACAGAAAGTAGTTGAGGCCAATTCACTAAATATATTCAAAAGGGAGTTAGATGAAGTCCTTACTACTCGGGGGATCAAGGGTTATGGCGAGAAAGCAGGAAGGGGGTACTGAAGTTTCATGTTCAGCCATGAACTCATTGAATGGCGGTGCAGGCTAGAAGGGCTGAATGGCCTGCTCCTGCACCTATTTTCTATGTTTCTATGTTTCTATGACCAACTGACCATATCTGACCGAGAAACCACAACCTGTCCAATTACCCACCGTCTGAACAAAAAACCAGAAACTGACCAACGGTCCACATTCTCACCTCGGAACCAGAAACTGACCAACTGACCAGAGTCTGACCTCCAAACCAGAAATTGATCAACTGACCAGAGTCTGACCTCGAAACCAGAAACTGACAACTGAACACAGTCTGACCTAGAAACCAGAAACTGACGAACTGACCTATAAACCAGAAACTGACCAACTAACCACAGTCTGATCTAGCAACCAGAAAGAGTCCAACTGACCAAAAACTGACCGAACAATCCGAAAGTGACCAACTGACCACAGTCTGAACTAGAAATCAGAAACTGACAAACTGACCGCAGTCTGATCTAGAAATCAGAAACTGACCAACTGACCACAGTCTGACCTCGAAAACAAAAACTGAGCAACTGACCACAGTCTGACCTAGAAACCAGAAACTGACCATCTGACCTCAGCCTGACCTAAAAACAGAAACTGACCAACTGACCACAGTCTGACCGAGAAACCAGAAATTGACAAACGGACCAAAGTCTGACCTAGAAACCAGAAACTGACCAAATGACCACAGTCTGACCTTGGAAACAGAAACTGACCAACTGACCACAGTCTGACCTCGAAAACAAAAACTGAGCAACTGACGACAGTCTGACCGAGAAACGAGAAACTGACAAACTGACGACAGTCTCATCTAGAAACTAGAAAGTCTCCAAGTGACCAAAAACTGACCGAGGCAATCCGAACCTGACCAATTGACCACAGTCTGACCTAGAAACTAGAAACTGACAAACTGACCACAGTCTGACCTATAAACCAGAAACTGACCAACTAATCAAAGTCTGAACGAGAAACCAGTAACTGACCAACTGACCACAGTCTGAACTAAGAACGAGAAACTGACCAACTGACCACAGTCTGACCTAGAAACCAGAAACTGACCAACGGACTACAGTCTGACCGAGAAACCAGAAATTGACCAACGGACCAAAGTCTGACCTAGAAACCAGAAACTGACCAACTGACCACAGTCTGACCTTGGAAACCGAAACTATCCAACTAACCACAATCTGACCTAGAAACCAGAAACTGACCATCTGACGACAGTCTGACCTAGAAACGAGAAACTGACAAACTGACCACAGTCTAATCTTGAAACTAGAAAGTGTCCAAGTGACCAAAAACTAACCGAGGCAATCCGAACCAGACCAATTGACCACAGTCTGACCTAGAAACTAGAAACTAACAAACTGACCACAGTCTGACCTATAAACCAGAAACTGACCAACTAATCACAGTCTGAACGAGAAACCAGTCACTGACCAACTGACCACAGTCTGAACTAAGAACCAGAAACTGACCAACTCTCCACAGTTTGACCTACAAACCATAATCTGACCAACGGACCAAATTCTGACCTAGAAACCAGCAACTGACCAACTGACCAAAGTCTAACATAGAAACCAGTGACTTACCAACTGACAACAGTCTGACCCATAAACCAGGAACTGACCAACTGACCACAGTCTGACCTAGACAACCCGAAACTGACCAACTGATAACAGTCTAACCGAGAAACCAGAAACTGAACAACTGACCGCAGTCTGACCTTGGAACCAGAAACTGACCAACTGACCACATTCTGACCTATACACCAGAAACTGACCATCTGACCTCTGTCTGATCTAAAAACAGAAACTGACCAACTGACCACATCTGACCGAGAAACCACAACCTGTACAACTACCCAGCGTCTGAACTAGAAACCAGAAACTGACCAACGTTCTACAGTCTCACCTCGGAACCAGAAACTGACCAACTGACCACAGTCTGACCTAGAAAACAGAAACTGACCAACTGACCACAGTCTGACGTTGGAAGCAGAATCTGACCAACTGACCACAATCTGACCTAGAAACCAGAAACTGACCAACTGACCTATTAACCAGAAACTGATCAACTAACCACAGTCTGATCTAGCATGCAGAAACTGTCCAACTGACCAAAAACTGACAGAGACAATCCGAAACTGACCAACTGACCACATTCTGATCGAGCAACCAGTATCTGACCGCCTGACCATAGTCTGATGTAAAAACCAGCAATTGACCAAGTGACCACAGTCTGACCTAGAAACCAGAAACTGACGAACTGACCACAGTCTGACCTAGAAACCAGAAACTGACCAACTGACCACAGTCTGACATAGAAACCAGCAATTGACAAACTGAACACAGTTTGACCTAGAAACCAGAAACTGACCAACTGACCACAGTCTGACCTAGAAACCAGAAACAGAACAACTGACCACAGTCTAACCTCAAAACCAGAAACTGACCAACTGACCACAGTATGAAAACGAAACCAGAAACTGACCAACTGAAAAACATTCTTAACTCGAAACCAGAAACTGACCAACTGATCACATTCTGACCTAGAAACCAGCAACTGACATTCTGACCTCAGTCTGACATAAAAACAGAAACTGACCAACTGACCACATTCTGACCTAGAAATCAGAAACTGACCAATGGACCACAGTATGACCTAGAAAGAAGAAACTGACCAACTGACCACAGTCTGACCTTGGAACCAGAAACTGTCCAACTGACCACAGTCTGAACTTGGAACCAGAAACTGACCAACTGACCACAGTCTGACCTTTTAAGCAGAAACTGACCAGCTTACCTCAGTCTTACCGGGGCAACATTAAACTGACCAACTGACCACAGTCTGACCTAGAAACCAGAAACTTACCAACTGACCATAATCTGACCTAAAACTAGAAACTTACCAACTTACCACAGGCTGATCTAGAAAGCAGAATCTGACCAACTGACCTCAGTCTGTCCTAGCAAGAAGCATCTGACTAACTGGCCACAGGATGACCTAGCAACCAAAAAGTAAAAAACTGACCAGAGGAACAGACCTATTCAACCAGAAACTGACCAACTGACCACTGTCTTATAGAAAAAGCAGAAACTGACCAACTGACCACAGTCTGACCACAGTCTGACCTAGAAACCAGAAACTGACCAACTGACCAAGACAACACGAAACTGACAAACTGACCACAGTCTCAACTTAGCAACCAAAAAGTAAAAAACTCTGACCAGGGAAACAGACCTAGACAACCAGAAAGTGAACAACTGACCACAGTCTGACCGAGAAACCAGAAACTGACCAAATGTCCACAGTCTGACCGAGACAACATGAAACTGACCAACTGACCAAGACAACCCGAAACTGAACAACTGACCTCAGTCTGACATAAAAACAGAAACTGACCAACTGATCACAGTCTGACCTAGAAACCAGAAACTGACCAATGGACCACAGTCTGACCTAGAAAAAAGAAACTGACCAACTGACCACAGTCTGACCTTGGAACCCGAAAAATACCAACTGACCACAGTCTGACCTAGAAAGCAGAAATTGACCAACTGACCACATTCTGACTTCGAAACCAGAAACTGACCAACTGACCACAGTCTGACCTCGAAACCAGAAACTGACGAACTGACCACATGCTTAACTCGAAACCATAAACTGACGAACTGACCACATTGTGACCTAGAAACCTGAAACTTACCATCGGACCTCAGTCTGACCAAAAAACAGAAACTGACCAACTGACCACAGTCTGACCTAGAAACCAGAAATTGATCAACGGACCACAGTCTGACCTAGAAACCAGAAACTGACCAACTGACCACAGTCTGACCTCGGAACTAGAAACTGACCAACTGACCACAGTCTGACGTAGAAACCAGCAATTGACCAACTGAACACAGTTTGACCTAGAAACCAGAAACTGACCAACTGACCACAGTCTGACCTAGAAACCAGAAACTGAACAACTGACCACAGTCTAACCTCAAAACCAGAAACTGACCAACTGACCACAGTATGAAAACGAAACCAGAAACTGACCAACTGAAAACATTCTTCACTCGAAACCAGAAACTGACCAACTGATCACATTCTGAGCTAGAAACCAGCAACTGACAGTCTGACCTCAGTCTGACATAAAAACAGAAACTAACCAACTGACCACATTCTGACCTAGAAATCAGAAACTTACCAATGGACTACAGTATGACCTAGAAAAAAGAAAATGACCAACTAACCACAGTCTGAACTTGGAACCAGAAACTGCCCAATGACCACAGTCTGACCTTGGAATCAGAAACAGACCAACTGACCACAGTCTGACCTTTTAAGCAGAAACTGACCAGCTTACCATAGTCTGACCGAGGCAAAATGAAACTGACCAACTGACCACAGTCTGACCTAGAAACCAGAAACTTACCAACTGACCAACAGTCTGACCTAGAAACTAGAAACTGACCAACTTACCACTGGCTGATGTAGAAAGCAGAATCTGACCAACTGACCACAGTCTGTCCTAGCAAGAAGCATCTGACTAACTGGCCACAGGATGACCTAGCAACCAAAAGGTAAAAAACTGACCAGAGAAACAGACCTATTCAACCAGAAACTGACCAACTCACCACTGTCTTAGCGAGAAAGCAGAAACTGACCAACTGACCACAGTCTGACCACAGTCTGACCTAGAAACCAGAAACTGAACGACTGCACACAGTCTGACCGAGACAACATGAAACTGACCAACTGACCAAGACAACACGAAAGCGACAAACTGACCACAGTTTAATCTAGAAAGCAGAAACTGACCAACTGACCACAATCTGACCTCGAAACCAGAAAATGACCATATTACCACAGTCTGACCTCAGGACCTGAAACTGAACATCTGATCACAGTCTGACGTACGAACCAGAAACTGAGCAACTTACCACAGTCTGACCTCGAAACCTGATACTGACCAACTGACCACAGTCTGAGCTAGATACCGTAACTGACCATCTGATCACAGTCTGAATTATGAACCAGAATCTGACCAACTGACTTCAGTCTGACCTAGAACCAGAAACTGACCAACTGACCAGAGTCTGAATGAGACCTCTAGGAACTGACCAACTGACCACAGTCTGACCGAGACAACCCGAAACAGACCAACTGACAACAGTTTGACCGAGAAACCAGAGACTGACCAAATGACCTCAGTCTGACCTAGCAACCAGAAACTGACCAACTGATCACAGTCTGACCTCGAAACCAGAATGTGTCCAACTGACCACATTATTAACTCGAAACCAGATACTGTCCAACTGGCCACAGTCTGACCAAGACAAGCCGAAACTGACCAACTGACCACAGTCTGACCGAGAAACAAGAAACTGACCAACTGACCACATTCTGACCTTGACACCAGAAACTGACCATCTGACCTCATTCTGACCTTAACACATAAACAGACCAACTGACCACAGTCTGACCAAGAAACCAGAAACTGACCAAATTACCACAGTCTGACCTCAGGACCTGAAACTGAACATCTGATCACAGTCCGACGTACGAACCAGAAACTGAGCAACTTACCACAGTCTGACCTCGAAACCTGATACTGACCAACTGACCACAGTCTGAGCTAGATACCGTAACTGACCATCTGATCACAGTCTGAATTATGAACCAGAATCTGACCAACTGACATCAGTCTGACCTAGAACCAGAAACTGACCAACTGACCAGAGTCTGAATGAGACCACTAGGAACTGACCAACTGACCACAGTCTGACCGAGACAACCCGAAACAGACCAACTGACAACAGTTTGACCGAGAAACCAGAGACTGACCAAATGACCTCAGTCTGACCTAGCAACCAGAAACTGACCAACTGATCACAGTCTGACCTCGAAACCAGAATGTGTCCAACTGACCACATTATTAACTCGAAATCAGAAACTATCCAACTGGCCACAGTCTGACCAAGACAAGCCGAAACTGACCAACTGACCACAATCTGACCTTGACACCAGAAACTGACCATCTGACCTCAGTCTGACCTAAACACATAAACTGACCAACTGACCACAGTCTGACCAAGAAACCAGAAACTGACCAACTGACCACAGTCTGACCTCAAAACCCGAAACTGAGCTACTGACCACCATCTGACCTCGAAACCAGAAAGTGTCCAACTGAACACATTCTTATCTCGAAACTAGAAACTTGCCAACTGACCACAGTCTGACCAAGACAACCCAAAACTGCCCAACTGACCACAGTCTGACAGAGAAACCAGAAACTGACCATCAGACCTCAGTCTGACCTAAACACATAAACTGACCAACTGGAACAGTCTGACCAACAAACCAGAAACTGATCAACTGACCAAAGTCTGACCTAGAAACCCGAAACTGAGCAACTGACCACAATCTGACCTTGAAACGAGAAAGTGTCCAAATGACCACATTCTTAACTCGAAACGAGAAACTGTCCAAGTGACCACAGTCTGAACTAGAAAGCAGAAACTGACAAACTGACCACAGTCTGACCAACAAACCAGAAACTGAACAACTGACCACATTCTGACCTATGCACCAGAAACTGACCATCTGAACTCTGTCTGACCTAAAAACAGAAACTGACAAACTAATCACATCTGACCTAGAAACCACAACCTGTCCAACTACCCACCGTCTGAACTCGAAACCAGAAACTGACCAACGGACCACAGTCTGACCTAGGAACCAGAAACTGACCAACTGACCATAGTCTGACCTAGAAAACAGAAACTGACAAACTGACCACAGTCTGACCTTGGAACCTGAAACTGACCAACTGACCACATTCTGACCTCTACACCAGAAACTGACCATCTGACCCCGTCTGACCTGAAAACAGAAACTCACCAACTGACCACATCTGACCGAGATACCACAACCTGTCCAACTACCCACCGTCTGAACTCGAAAGCAGAAACTGACCAACGGACCACAGTCTGACCTAGGAACCAGAAACTGACCAACTGACCACAGTCTGACCTAGAAAACAGAAACTGACCAACTGACCACAGTCTGACCTCGGAACCAGAAACTGAGCAACTGACCACAGTCTGACCTCGAAACCAGTAACTGACCAACTGACCACTTTCTGACCTAGAAAACAGAAACTGACCAACTGACCACAATCTGACCTTGGAACCAGAGACTGTCCAACCGACCACAGTCTGACCTATAAACCAGAAACTGAACAACTGACCACAGTCTGACCTAGAAACTAGAAACTGACCAACTGACCACATTCTGACCTATACACCAGAAACTGACCATCTGACCTCTGTCTGACCAAGAACAGAAACTGACCAACTGACCAAATCTGACCTAGAAACCACAACCTTTCCAAAACCCACGGTCTGAACTAGAAACCAGAAACTGACCAACTGACCATAGTCTGACCTAGAAAACAGAAACTGACCAACTGACCACAGTCTGACCTTGGAACCAGAAACTGACCAACTGACCACATTCTGACCTATACACCAGAAACTGACCATCTGACCCCGTCTGACCTGAAAACAGAAACTCACCATCTGACCACATCTGACCGAGATACCACAACCTGTCCGACTACCACCGGCTGAACTAGAAACCAGAAACTGACCAACGGTCCACAGTCTCACCTCGGAACCAGAAACTGACCAACTGATCACAGTCTGACCTAGAAACCAGAAACTGACGAACTGACCTATAAACCAGAAACTGACCAACTAACAACAGTCTGATCTAGCAACCAGCAAGTGTCCAACTGACCAAAAACTGAACGAGACAATCCGAAACTGACCAACTGACCACAGTCTGACCTAGAAACCAGAAACTGACAAACTGACCTCAGTCTGATCTAGAAAGCAGTGACTGACCAAATGAGCACAGTTTGACCTAGAAACCAGAAACTGACCAACTGACCACAGTCTGACCTAGAAACCAGAAACTGACCAACTGATCAAAGTCTGATCTAGAAACCAGCAACTGACCAACTGACCGCAAGCTGATCAAGCAATCAGAAACTGACCAACGTACCACAGGCTGATCTAGAAACCAGAATCTCACCAACTGACCACAGTCTGTCCTAGCAAGAAGCAACTGACAAACTGGCCACAGGATGACCTTGCAACCAAAAAGTAAAAAACTGACCAGAGAAACAGACCTATTCAACCAGAAACTAACCAACTGACCACTGTCTTACCGAGAAAGCAGAAACTGACCAACTGACCAAAGTCTGACCACAGTCTGACCTAGAAACCACAAATTGACCAACTGCCCACAGTCTGACCGAGACAACATTAAACTGACCAACTGACCAAGACAACACGAAACTGACAGACTGACCACAGTCCAATCTATAAAGCAGAAACTGACCAACTGAACACAGTTTGACCTGGAAACCAGAAACTGAGCAACTCACCACAATCTGACGTCGAAACCAGAAAATGACCAAATCACCACAGTCTGATCTCAGGACCTGAAACTGAACATCTGATCACAGTCTGACCTACGAACCAGAAACTGAGCAACTTACCACAGTCTGACCTAGAAAACTGATACTGACCAACTGACCACAGTGTGAGCTAGATACCGCAACTGACCATCTGATCACAGTCTAAATTAGGAACCAGAAACTGACCAACTGACTTCAGTCTGACGTAGAAACAAGAAACTGACTAACTGACTAGAGTCTGAACGAGACCACTAGAAGCTGACCAACTGACCACAGCCTGACTGAGTCAACCCGAAACTGACCAACTGACAACAGTTTGACCGAGAAACCAGAGACTGACCAAATGACCTCAGTCTGACCTAGCAACCACAACCTGTCCAACAGGTCACATTCTGACCTAGCAACCAGTATATGACCAACTGACCACAGTCTGACGTAGAAACCAGCAACTGACCAAATGACCACAGTCTGACCTAGAAACCAGAAACTGACCAACTGGCCACAGTCTGATCTAGAAACCCGAAACTGAGGAACTGACCACAATCTGACCTCGAAACCAGAAAGTGTCCAACTGACCACATTATTAACTCAAAACCAGAAACTGGCCAACTGACCACAGTCTGACGAAGACAAGCCGAAACTGAACAACTGACCAAAGTCTGACCGCGAAACCAAAAACTGACCAACTGAGCACATTCTGACCTAGACACCAGAAACTGACCATCTGACCTCAGTCTGACCTAAACACATAAACTGACCAACTGACCATAGTCTGACCAAGAAACCAGAAACTGAGCAACTGACCACAATCTGACCTCGAAATCAGAAATTGTCCAACTGACCACATTATTAACTCAAAACCAGAAATTGGCCAACTGACCACAGTCTGACCAAGACAACCCGAAACTGACAATTTGACCACTGTCTGACCGAGAAACCAGAAACTGACCATCTGACCACAGTCTGACCTAAACACATAAACTGACCAACTGACCACAGTCTGACCAAGAAACCAGAAACTGACCAAGGGACCACAGTCTGACCTAGGAACCAGAAACGGACCAACTGACCACAGTCTGACCGAGAAAACAGAAACTGACCAACTGATCACAGTCTGACCTCGCAACCAGAAACTGAGCAACCGACCACAGTCTGACCTATAAACCAGAAACTGAACAACTGACCACAGTCTGACCTAGAAACCAGAAACTGACCAACTGACCACATTCTGACCTATACACCAGAAACTGACCATCTGACCTCTGTCTGACCAAGAACAGAAACTGACCAACTGACCAAATCTGACCTAGAAACCACAACCTTTTCAAAACCCACGGTCTGAACTAGAAAACAGAAACTGACCAACTGACCACAGTCTGACCTTGGAACCAGAAACTGACCAACTGACCACATTCTGACCTATACACCAGAAATTGACCATCTGACCCCGTCTGACCTGAAAACAGAAACTCACCAACTGACCACATCTGACCGAGATACCACAACCTGTCCTACTACCCACCGTCTGAACTAGAAACCAGAAACTGACCAACGGTCCACAGTCTCACCTCGTAACCAGAAACTGACCAACTGATCACAGTCTGACCTAGAAACCAGAAACTGACGAACTGACCTATAAACCAGAAACTGACCAACTAACAACAGTCTGATCTAGCAACCAGCAAGAGTCCAACTGACCAAAAACTGAACGAGACAATCCGAAACTGACCAACTGACCACAGTCTGACCTCGAAACCAGAAACTGACAAACTGACCTCAGTCTGATCTAGAAAGCAGTGACTGACCAAATGAGCACAGTTTGACCTAGAAACCAGAACCTGACCAACTGACCACAGTCTGACCTAGGAATCAGAAACTGACCAACTGACCACAGTCTGACCTTGGAACCATAAACTGACCAAAAGACCACATTCTGATCTCGAAAACAAAAACTGAGCAACTGACCACAGTCTGACCTAGAAACCAGAAACTGACAAACTGACCACAGTCTAATCTAGAAATCAGAAACTAACCACTGACCACAGTCTGACCTAGAAACTAGAAAGTGTCGAAGTGACCAAAAACTGACCGAGACAATCCGAAACTGACCAACTGACCACAGTCTGACCTAGAAACCAGAAACTGTCAAACTGACCACAGTCTGACCTATAAACCAGAAACTGACCAACTAATCACAGTCTGAACGAGAAACTAGTAACTGAACAACTGACCACAGTCTGAACTAGGAACCAGAAACTGACCAACTGACCACAGTCTGACCTAGAAAGCAGAAACTGACAAAGTGACCACAATCTGATCTAGAAAGCAGAATCTGACCAACTGACCACAGTCTGACCTTGGAACCAGAAACTGACTAACTGACCACAGTCTGACCTTTTAAGTGGAAACTGACCAGCTGACCACAGTCTGACCGAGGCAACATGAAACTGACCACTGACCACAGTCTGATCGAGAAACCAGAAACTTACCAACTGACCACAGTCTGACCTAGAAACCATAAACTGACCAACTGACCACATTCTGACCTAGAAACCATAAACTGGCCAACTGACCACAGTCTGACCGAGGCAACATGAAACTGACCAACTGACCACAGTCTGACCTAGAAACCAGAAACTGACCAACTGATCAAAGTCTGATCTAGAAACCAGCAACTGACCAACTGACCGCAGGCTGATCAAGCAATCAGAAACTGACCAACTTACCACAGGCTGATCTAGAAACCAGAATCTCACCAACTGACCACAGTCTGTCCGAGCAAGAAGCAACTGACTAACTGGCCACAGGATGACCTAGCAACCAAAAAGTAAAAAACTGACCAGAGAAACATGACCTATTCAACCAGAAACTGACCAACTGACCACTGTCTTACGAGAAAGCAGAAACTGGCCAACTGACCAAAGTCTGACCACAGTCTGACCTAGAAACCACAAATTGACCAACTGCCCACAGTCTGACCGAGACAACATTAAACTGACCAACTGACCAAGACAACACGAAACTGACAGACTGACCACAGTCCAATCTATAAAGCAGAAACTGACCAACTGAACACAGTTTGACCTGGAAACCAGAAACTGAGCAACTCACCACAATCTGACGTCGAAACCAGAAAATGACCAAATCACCACAGTCTGATCTCAGGACCTGAAACTGAACATCTGATCACAGTCTGACCTACGAACCAGAAACTGAGCAACTTACCACAGTCTGACCTAGAAAACTGATACTGACCAACTGACCACAGTGTGAGCTAGATACCGCAACTGACCATCTGATCACAGTCTAAATTAGGAACCAGAAACTGACCAACTGACTTCAGTCTGACCTAGAAACCAGAAACTGACCAATTGACTAGAGTCTGAACGAGACCACTAGAAACTGACCAACTGACCACAGTCTGACTGAGATAACCCGAAACTGACCAACTGACAACAGTTTGAACGAGAAACCAGAGACTGACCAAATGACCTCAGTCTGACTTGCAATCACAACCTGTCCAACAGGTCACATTCTGACCTAGCAACCAGTATATGACCAACTGACCACAGACTGACGGAGAAACCAGCAACTGACCAAATGACCACAGTCTGACCTAGAAACCAGAAACTGACCAACTGGCCACAGTCTGACCTAGAAACCCGAAACTGAGGAACTGACCACAATCTGACCTCGAAACCAGAAAGTGTCCAACTGACCACATTATTAACTCAAAACCAGAAACTGGCCAACTGACCACAGTCTGACGAAGACAAGCCGAAACTGACCAACTGACCGCAGTCTGACCGAGAAACCAAAAACTGACCAACTGAGCACATTCTGACCTAGACACCAGAAACTGACCATCTGACCTCAGTCTGACCTAAACACATAAACTGCCCAACTGACCATAGTCTGACCAAGAAACCAGAAATTGAGCAACTTACCACAATCTGACCTCGAAACCAGAAAGTGTCCAACTGACCACATTATTAACTCAAAACCAGAAACTGGCCAACTCTCCACAGTCTGACCAAGACAACCCGAAACTGACAATCTGACCACTGTCTGACCGAGAAACCAGAAACTGACCATCTGACCTCCGTCTGACCTAAACACTTAAACTGACCAACTGACCACAGTCTGACCAAGAAACCAGAAACTGACCAACTGACCACATTCTTAACTCGAAACAAGAAAATGTCAAAGTGACCACAGTCTGAACTAGAAAGCAGAAACTGACAAACTGACCACAGTCTGACCTAGTAACCAGAAACTGAACAACTACCACAGTCTGAACTAGAAACCAGAAACTGATCAACTGACCACAGTCCGACCTAGAAAACAGAAACTGACCAACTGACCACAGTCTGACCTCGGAACCAGAAACTGACCAACTGACCACATTCTGACCTCGAAACCAGAAACTGACCAACTGACCACATTCTGACCTTGAAACCAGAAACTGACCAACTGACCACAATCTGACCTTGGAACCAGAAACTGTCCAACCGACCACAGTCTGACCTAGAAACCAGAAACTGAACAACTGACCACATCTGACCAAGAAACCGCAACCTGTCCAACTACCCACTGTCTGAACTAGAAACCAGAAACTGACCAACGGTCCACAGTCTGACCTAGGAACCAGAAAATGACAAACTGACAAAAGTCTGACCTAGAAAACAGAAACTGACCAACTGACCACAGTCTGACCTTGGAACCAGAAACTGACCAACTGACCACATTCTGACCTATACACCAGAAACTGACCATATGACACCTTCTGACCTAAAAGCAGAAACTGACCAACTGACCACATCTGACCGAGAAAACAGAAACTGACCAACTGACCACAGTCTGACCTTGGAACCAGAAACTGATCAACTGACCACAGTCTGACCTACAAACCAGAAACTGACAAACTGACCACAGTCTAATATAGAAAGCAGAAACTGACCACTGACCACAGTCTGACCTAGAAACCAGAAAGTGTCCAAGTGACCAAAAACTGACCGAACAATCCGAAACTGACCAACTGACCACAATCTGACCTAGAAACCAGAAACTGACAAACTGACCGCAGTCTGATCTAGAAAGCAGGAACTGACCAACTGACCACAGTCTGACCTCGAAAACAAAAACTGAGCAACTGACCACAGTCTGACCTACAAACCAGAAACTGACAAACTGACCACAGTCTAATATAGAAAGCAGAAACTGACCACTGACCACAGTCTGACCTAGAAACCAGAAAGTGTCCAAGTGACCAAAAACTGACCAAGACAATCTGAAACTGACCAATTGACCACAGTCTGACCTAGAAACTAGAAACTTACAAACTCTACACAGTCTGTCCTAGAAAGCAGAAACTGACCAACTGACCACAGTCTGACCTAGAAACCAGAAACTGACCGACTGACCACAGTCTGACCTATAAACCAGAAACTGACCAACTAACCAGAGTCTGAACGAGAAACCAGTAACTGACCAACTGACCACAGTCTGAACTATTAACCAGAAACTGACCAACTGACCACAGACTGATCTAGAAACCAGAAACTGTCCAAGTGACCACAGTCTGACCTAGAAAGCAGAAACTGACAAACTGACCACAGTCTGATCTAGAAAGCAGAATCTGACCAACTGACCACAGTCTGATCTAGAAACCAGAAACTGTCCAACTAATCACAGTCTGAACGAGAAACCAGTAACTGACCAACTGGCCACAGTCTGAACTAGGAACGAGAAACTGACCAACTGACCACAGACTGTCCTAGAAACCAGAAACTGTCCAAGTAACCATAGTCTCACCTAGAAAGCAGAAACTGACCAACTGACCACAGTCTGACCTTGGAACCAGAAACTGACCAACTGACCACAGTCTGACCTAGAAACCATAATCTGACCAACTGACCACAGTCTGAACTAGAAACCAGAAATTGGCCAACTGACCACAGTCTGACCTATAAACCAGCAACTAACCAACTGAACAAAGTCTTACCTAGAAACCAGTGACTTACCAACTGACCACAGTCTGACCCATAAACCAGGAACTGACCAACTGACCACAATCTGATCTAGACTACCCGAAACTGACCAACTGACAACAGTCTAACCGAGAAACAAAAAATTGAACAACTGACCACAGTCTGACCTTGGAACCAGAAACTGACCAACTGACCACATTCTGACTGAGAAACCACAACCTGTCCAAATACCCACCGTCTGAACTAGAAACCAGAAACTGACCAACTTTCCACAGTCTCACCTCGGAACCAGAAACTGACCAACTGGCCACAGTCTGACCAAAAAACAGAAACTCACCAACTGACCACAGTCTGACCTTGGAATCAGAAACTGACCAACTGACCACAGTCTGACCTCGAAACCAGAAACTGACCACTGAACATAGTCTGACCTAGAAACCAGAAACTGACCAACTGACATATTAACCAGAAACTGACCAGCTAACCACAGTCTGATCTAGCATGCAAAAACTGTCCAACTGTCCAAAAACTGACAGAGACAATCCGAAACTGACCAACTGACCACAGTCTCACCTAGAAAGCAGAAACAGATCACTGACCACAGTCTGACCCAGAAACCAGAAAGTGTCCAAGTGACCAAAAACTTACCGAGGCAATCCGAAACTGACCAATTGACCACAGTCTGACCTAGAAACTAGAAACTGACAAACTGACCACAGTCTGATCTAGAAAGCAGAAACTGACCAACTGACCACAGTCTGACCTAGAAACCAGAAACTGACCAACTGACCACAGTCTGACCGATAAACCAGAAACTGACCAACTAACCACAGTCTGACCTAGAAACCAGAAAGTGTCCAAGTGACCAAAAACTGAACAAGACAATCTGAAACTGACCAATTGACCACAGTCTGACCTAGAAACTAGAAACTTACAAACTAAACACAGTCTGTTCTAGAAAGCAGAAACTGACCAACTGACCACAGTCTGACCTAGAAACCAGAAACTGACCAACTGACCACAGTCTGACCTATAAACCAGAAACTGACCAACTAACCAGAGTCTGAACGAGAAACCAGTAACTGACCAACTGACCACAGTCTGAATTATTAACCAGAAAATGACCAACTGACCACAGACTGGCCTAGAAACCAGAAACTGTCCAAGTGACCACAGTCTGACCTAGAAAGCAGAAACTGACAAACTGACCACAGTCTGATCTAGAAAGCAGAATCTGACCAACTGACCACAGTCTGATCTAGAAACCAGAAACTGACCAACTAATCACAGTCTGAACGAGAAACCAGTCACTGACCAACTGGCCACAGTCTGAACTAGGAACGAGAAACTGACCAACTGACCACAGACTGCCCTAGAAACCAGAAACTGTCCAAGTAACCATAGTCTCACCTAGAAAGTAGAAACTGACCAACTGACCACAGTCTGACCTTGGAACCAGAAACTGACCAACTGACCACAGTCAGAACTAGAAAACAGAAATTGGCCAACTGACCACAGTCTGACGTATAAACCAGCAACTAACCAACTGAACAAAGTCTTACCTAGAAACCAGTGACTTACCAACTGACCACATTCTGACCCATAAACCAGGAACTGACCAACTGACCACAATCTGATCTAGACTACCCGAAACTGACCAACTGACAACAGTCTAACCGAGAAACCAAAAACTGAACAACTGACCACAGTCTGACCTTGGAACCAGAAACTGACCAACTGACCACATTCTGACCGAGAAACCACAACCTGTCCAACTACCCACCGTCTGAACTAGAAACCAGAAACTGACCAACTTTCCACAGTCTCACCTCGGAACCAGAAACTGACCAACTGGCCACAGTCTGACCAAAAAACAGAAACTGACCAACTGACCACAGTCTGAACTTGGAATCAGAAACTGACCAACTGACCACAGTCTGACCTCGAAACCAGAAACTGACCACTGAACATAGTCTGACCTAGAAACCAGAAACTGACCAACTGACCTATTAACCAGAAACTGACCAACTAACCACAGTCTGATCTAGCATGCAAAAACTGTCCAACTGTCCAAAAACTGACAGAGACAATCCGAAACTGACCAACTGACCACAGTCTCACCTAGAAAGCAGAAACTGACAAACTGACCGCAGTCTGATCTAGAAAGCAGAAACTGACCAAATGACCACAGTCTGACCTAGTATCCAGAAACTGACCAACTGACCACAGTCTGATCTAGGAACGAGAAACTAACCAACTGACCACAGTCTGAAATAGAAAACAGAAACTGATCATCTGACCACAGTCTGACCTTGGAACCATAAACTGACCAACTGACCACAGTCTGATCTCGAAAATGAAAACTGAGCAACTGACCACAGTCTGACATAGAAAACAAAAACTGACAAACTGACCACAATGTGACCTTCGAACCAGAAACTGACCAACCGGCCACAGTCTGATTCAGAAGCAGAAAATGTCCAACGGACCAAAAGCTGACCGAGACAATCCGAAACTAACAAACTGACCAAAGTCTGACCTAGAAGCCAGAAACTGACAATCTGACCACTGTCTGATCTAGAAAGCAGAAACTGACCACTGACCACAGTCTGATCTAGAAACCAGAAAGTGTCCAAGTGACCAAAAATTGACCGAGACAATCCGAAACTGACCAACTGACCGAAGTCTGACCGAGAAGCCAGAAACTGACAATCTGACCACTGTCTGATCTAGAAAGCAGAAACTGACCAACTGACCACAGTCTGACCTAGCAACCAGAAACTGACCAACTGACCACAGTCTGACCTATAAACCAGAAACTGACCAACTAACCACAGTCTGAACTAGAAACCAGTAACTGGCCAACTGACCACAGTCTGAACTAGGAACCAGAAACTGACCAACTGACCACAGACTGAAGTAGAAACCAGAAACTGTCCAAGTGACCACAGTCTGATCTAGAAAGCAGAAACTGACAAACTGACCACAGTCTGATCTAGAAACCATAAACTGACCAACTGACCACAGTCTGACCTAGAAACCAGAAATTGGTCAACTGACCACAGTCTGACCTATAAACCTGCAACTAACCAACTGACCAAAGTCTTACCTAGAAACCAGTGACTTACCAACTGACCACAGAATGACCTAGAAACAGAAACTGACGAACTGACCACATTCTTAACTTGAAACCAGAAAATGACGAACTGACCACATTATGATCTAGAAACCAGAAACTGACCACCTTACCTCAGTCTGAACTAAAAACAGAAACTGACCAACTGACCACAGTCTGACCGAAAAACCAGAAATTGACCAACGGACCAAAGTCTGACCGAGAAACCAGAAACTGACCAACTGACCAAAGTCTGACCTTGGAAACAGAAACTGACCAACTGACCACAGTCTGACCTCGAAAACAAAAACTGAGCAACTGACGACAGTCTGACCCAGAAACGAGAAACTGACAAACTGACCACAGTCTAATCTAGAAAGCAGAAACAGATCACTGACCACAGTCTGACCCAGAAACCAGAAAGTGTCCAAGTGACCAAAAACTTACCGAGGCAATCCGAAACTGACCAATTGACCACAGTCTGACCTAGAAACTATAAACTGTCAAACTGACCACAGTCTGATCTAGAAAGCAGAAACTGACCAACTGACCACAGTCTGACCCAGAAACCAGGAACTGACCAACTGACCACATTCCGACCTAGACAACACGAAACTGACCAACTGACCACAGTCTAACAGAGAAACCAGAAACTGACCAAATGACCACAGTCTGATCTGGGGACCAGAAACTGACCAACTGACCACAGTCTGACCTATAAACCAGAAACTGATTAACTACCCACAGTCTCACCGAGAATAGATGAAACTGACGAACTGACCAAGACAGCACGAAACTGATTAAATGACCAAAGTCTGACCTAGGAACCAGAAACTGACCGACTGACCACAGTCTGACGGAGGCAACATGAAACTGACCAACTGACCACAGTCTGACCGAGCAAACAGTATCTGACCAACTGACCACAGTCCGAATCAGAAACCAGCAACTGACCAACTGACCACATACTTAACTCGAAACCAGAAACTGACTACCTAACCACAATCTGACCGAGTAACCAGAAACTGACCTAATGACCACAGTCTGACTCAGAAACCAGGAATTGACCAACTGACCAAAGTCTGACCGAGAAACCATACACTGACCAACTGCCCACAGTCTGACCGAGACAACATGAAACTGACCAACTGACCAAGACAGCACGAAACTGACTAAATGACCACATTCTTGCCCAGGAAGCAGAAACTGACCGACTGACCACAGTCTGATGGTGGCAACATGAAACTGACCAACTGACCACAGTCTGACTGAGCAATCATTATCTGAACAACTGACCACAGTCTGACGTAGAAACCAGCAACTGACCAAATGACCACATTCTTAACTCGAAAACAGAAACTGACCAACTGACCACAATCTGACCTTGCAACCAGAAACTGACCAACTGACCACAATCTGACCTAGAAACCAGAAACAGATCAACTGACCACAGTCTGACCTAGAAACCAGAAATTTACCAACTGACAACAGTCTGACCTCGAAGCCAGAAACTGACGAACTGACCACATTCTTAACTTGAAACCAGAAAATGACGAACTGATCACATTCTGACCTAGAAACCAGAAACTGACTATCTGACCTCAGTCTGACCTAAAAACAGAAACTGACCAACTGACCACAGTCTGACCAACAAACCAGAAATTGACCAATGGACCAAAGTCTGACCAAGAAACAAGAAACTGACCAACTGACCACAGTCTGACCTAGAAACCCGAAACTGAGCAACTGACCACAATCTGACCTCGAAACCAGAAAGTGTCCAACTGACCACATTCTTATCTCGAAACCAGAAACTGTCCAAGTGACCACAGTCTGACTGAGCAAACAGTATCTGAACAACTGACCACAGTCTGACGTAGAAACCAGCAACTGACCAAATGACCACATTCTTAACTCGAAAACAGAAACTGACCAACTGACCACAATCTGACCTAGATACCAGAAACTGACCAACTGACCACAATCTGACCTAGAAACCAGAATCAAACCAACTGACCACAGTGTGACCTAGAAACCAGAAATTGACCAACTGACAACAGTCTGACCTAGAAACCAGAAACTGACCAACTGACCACAGTCTGACCTATAAACCAGAAACTGACCAACTAACCACAGTCTGAACGAGAAACCAGTAACTGACCAACTGACCACAGTCTAAACTAGGAACCAGAAACTGACAAACTGACCACAGAATGACATAGAAACAGAAACTGACGAACTGACCACATTCTTAACTTGAAACCAGAAAATGGCGAACTGACCACATTATGATCTAGAAACCAGAAACTGACCACCTTACCTCAGTCTGAACTAAAAACAGAAACTGACCAACTGACCACAGTCTGACCGACAAACCAGAAATTGACCAACGGACCAAAGTCTGACCGAGAAACCAGAAACTGACCAACTGACCAAAGTCTGACCTTGGAAACAGAAACTGACCAACTGACCACAGTCTGACCTCGAAAACAAAAACTGAGCAACTGACGACAGTCTGACCTAGAAACGAGAAACTGACAAACTGACCACAGTCTAATCTAGAAAGCAGAAACAGATCACTTACCACAGTCTGACCCAGAAACCAGAAAGTGTCCAAGTGACCAAAAACTTACCGAGGCAATCCGAAACTGACCAATTGACCACAGTCTGACCTAGAAACTAGAAACTGACAAACTGACCACAGTCTGATCTAGAAAGCAGAAACTGACCAACTGACCACAGTCTGACCTAGAAACCAGAAACTGACCAACTGACCACAGTCTGACCTATAAACCAGAAACTGACGAACTAACCACAGTCTGAACGAGAAACCAGTAACTGACCAACTGACCACAGTCTGAACTAGGAACCAGAAACTGACAAACTGACCACAGAATGACCTAGAAACAGAAACTGTCCAAGTGACCACAGTCTGACCTCGAAAGCAGAAACTGACAAACTGACCACAGTCTGACCAAGAAAGCAGAAACTGACCAACTGACCACAGTCTGACCTAGAAACCAGAAACTGTCCAAGTGACCACAGTCTGATCTAGAAAGCAGAAACTGACAAACTGACCACAGTCTGATCTAGAAACCATAAACTGACCAACTGACCACAGTCTGAACTGGAAACCAGAAATTGGTCAACTGACCACAGTCTGACCTATAAATCAGCAACTAACCAACTGACCAAAGTCTTACCTAGAAACCAGTGACTTACCAACTGACCACAGTCTGAACCAGACACCAGGAACTGACCAACTGACCACATTCCGACCTAGACAACACGAAACTGACCAACCGACCACAGTCTAACAGAGAAACCAGAAACTGACCAAATGACCACAGTCTGATCTGGGGACCAGAAACTGACCAACTGACCACAGTCTGACCTATAAACCAGAAACTGATTAACTACCCACAGTCTGACCGAGAATAGATGAAACTGACCAACTGACCAAGACAGCACGAAACTGATTAAATGACCACAGTCTGACCTAGGAACCAGAAACTGACCGACTGACCACAGTCTGACGGAGGCAACATGAAACTGACCAACTGACCACAGTCTGACCGAGCAAACATTATCTGAACAACTGACCACAGTCTGACGTAGAAACCAGCAACTGACCAAATGACCACATTCTTAACTCGAAAACAGAAACTGACCAACTGACCACAATCTGACCTTGCAACCAGAAACTGACCAACTGACCACAATCTGACCTAGAAACCAGAAACAGATCAACTGACCACAGTCTGACCTAGAAACCAGAAATTTACCAACTGACAACAGTCTGACCTCGAAGCCAGAAACTGACGAACTGACCACATTCTTAACTTGAAACCAGAAAATGACGAACTGATCACATTCTGACCTAGAAACAAGAAACTGACTATCTGACCTCAGTCTGACCTAAAAACAGAAACTGACCAACTGACCACAGTCTGACCAACAAACCAGAAATTGACCAATGGACCAAAGTCTGACAAAGAAACAAGAAAATGACCAACTGACCACAGTCTGACCTAGAAACCCGAAACTGAACAACTGACCACAATCTGACCTCGAAACCAGAAAGTGTCCAACTGACCACATTCTTATCTCGAAACCAGAAACTGTCCAAGTGACCACAGTCTGACTGAGCAAACAGTATCTGAACAACTGACCACATTCTGACGTAGAATCCAGCAACTGACCAAATGACCACATTCTTAACTCGAAAACAGAAATTGACCAACTGACCACAATCTGACCTAGATACCAGAAACTGACCAACTGACCACAATCTGACCTAGAAACCAGAAACAAACCAACTGACCAGAGTCTGACCTAGAAACCAGAAATTGACCAACTGACAACAGTCTGACCTCGAAGCCAGAAACTGACCAACTGACCACGGTCTGACCTCGAAACCAGAAACTGACGAACTGACCACATTCTTAACTTGAAACCAGAAAATGACGAACTGACCACATTCTGATCTAGAAACCAGAAACTGACCATCTTACCTCAGTCTGACCGACAAACCAGAAATTGACCAACGGACCAAAGTCTGACCGAGAAACCAGAAACCGACCAACTGACCAAAGTCTGACCTTGGAAACAGAAACTGACCAACTGACCACAGTCTGACCTCGAAAACAAAAACTGAGCAACTGAAGACAGTCTGACCTAGAAACTAGAAATTTACCAACTGACAACAGTCTGACCTCGAAGCCAGAAACTGACGAACTGACCACATTCTTAACTTGAAACCAGAAAATGACGAACTGATCACATTCTGACCTAGAAACAAGAAACTGACTATCTGACCTCAGTCTGACCTAAAAACAGAAACTGACCAACTGACCACAGTCTGACCAACAAACCAGAAATTGACCAATGGACCAAAGTCTGACCAAGAAACAAGAAAATGACCAACTGACCACAGTCTGACCTAGAAACCCGAAACTGAACAACTGACCACAATCTGACCTCGAAACCAGAAAGTGTCCAACTGACCACATTCTTATCTCGAAACCAGAAACTGTCCAAGTGACCACAGTCTGACTGAGCAAACAGTATCTGAACAACTGACCACAGTCTGACGTAGAATCCAGCAACTGACCAAATGACCACATTCTTAACTCGAAAACAGAAATTGACCAACTGACCACAATCTGACCTAGATACCAGAAACTGACCAACTAACCACAATCTCACCTAGAAACCAGAAACAAACCAACTGACCAGAGTCTGACCTAGAAACCAGAAATTGACCAACTGACAACAGTCTGACCTCGAAGCCAGAAACTGACCAACTGACCACGGTCTGACCTCGAAACCAGAAACTGACGAACTGACCACATTCTTAACTTGAAACCAGAAAATGACGAACTGACCACATTCTGATCTAGAAACCAGAAACTGACCATCTTACCTCAGTCTGACCTAAAAACAGAAATTGACCAACTGACCACAGTCTGACCGACAAACCAGAAATTGACCAACGGACCAAAGTCTGACCGAGAAACCAGAAACCGACCAACTGACCAAAGTCTGACCTTGGAAACAGAAACTGACCAACTGACCACAGTCTGACCTCGAAAAAAAAAACTGAGCAACTGAAGACAGTCTGACCTAGAAACGAGAAACTGACAAACTGACCACAGTCTAATCTAGAAAGCAGAAACTGATCACTGACCACAGTCTGACCCAGAAACCAGAAAGTGTCCAAGTGACCAAACACTGACCGAGGCAATCCGAAACTGACCAATTGACCACAGTCTGACCTAGAAACTAGAAACTGACAAACTGACCACAGTCTGATCTAGAAAGCAGAAACTGACCAACTGACCACAGTCTGACCTAGAAACCAGAAACTGACCAACTGACCACAGTCTGACCTATAAACCAGAAACTGACCAACTAACCACAGTCTGAACGAGAAACCAGTAACTGACCAACTGACCACAGTCTGAACTAGGAACCAGAAACTGACAAACTGACCTCAGAATGACCTAGAAACAGAAACTGTCCAAGTGACCACAGCCTGACCTCGAAAGCAGAAACTGACAAACTGACCACAGTCTGACCAAGAAAGCAGAAACTGACCAACTGACCACAGTCTGACCTAGAAACCAGAAACTGTCCAAGTGACCACAGTCTGATCTAGAAAGCAGAAACTGACAAACTGACCACAGTCTGATCTAGAAACCATAAACTGACCAACTGACCACAGTCTGAACTGGAAACCAGAAATTGGTCAACTGACCACAGTCTGACCTATAAACCAGCAATTAACCAACTGACCAAAGTCTTACCTAGAAACCAGTGACTTACCAACTGACCACAGTCTGACCCAGAAACCAGGAACTGACCAACTGACCACATTCCGACCTAGACAATACGAAACTGACCAACCGACCACAGTCTAACAGAGAAACCAGAAACTGACCAAATGACCACAGTCTGATCTGGGGACCAGAAACTGACCAACTGACCAAAGTCTGACCGAGAAACCATACACTGACCAACTGCCCACAGTCTGACCGAGACAACATGAAACTGACCAACTGACCAAGACAGCACGAAACTGACTAAATGACCACATTCTTACCCAGGAAGCAGAAACTGACCGACTGACCACAGTCTGATGGAGGCAACATGAAACTGACCAACTGACCACAGTCTGACTGAGCAAACATTATCTGAACAACTGACCACAGTCTGACGTAGAAACCAGCAACTGACCAAATGACCACATTCTTAACTCGAAAACAGAAACTGACCAACTGACCACAATCTGACCTTGCAACCAGAAACTGACCAACTGACCACAATCTGACCTAGAAACCAGAAACAGATCAACTGACCACAGTCTGACCTAGAAACCAGAAATTTACCAACTGACAACAGTCTGACCTCGAAGCCAGAAATTGACGAACTGACCACATTCTTATCTTGAAACCAGAAAATGAAGAACTGATCACATTCTGACATAGAAACAAGAAACTGACTATCTGACCTCAGTCTGACATAAAAACAGAAACTGACCAACTGACCACAGTCTGACCAACAAACCAGAAATTGACCAATGGACCAAAGTCTGACCAAGAAACAAGAAACTGACAAACTGACCACAATCTGACCTAGAAACCCGAAACTGAGCAACTGACCACAATCTGACCTCGAAACCAGAAAGTGTCCAACTGACCACATTCTTATCTCGAAACCAGAAACTGTCCAAGTGACCACAGTATGACTGAGCAAACAGTATCTGAACAACTGACCACAGTCTGACGTAGAAACCAGCAACTGATCAAATGACCACATTCTTAACTCGAAAACAGAAACTGACCAACTGACCACAATCTGACCTAGATACCAGAAACTGACCAACTGACCACAATCTGACCTAGAAACCAGAAACAAATCAACTGACCACAGTCTGACCTAGAAACCAGAAATTGACCAACTGACAACAGTCTGACCTCGAAGCCAGAAACTGACCAACTGACCACGGTCTGACCTCGAAACCAGAAACTGACGAACTGACCACATTCTTAACTTGAAACCAGAAAATGACGAACTGACCACATTCTGATCTAGAAACCAGAAACTGACCATCTTACCTCAGACTGACCTAAAAACAGAAACTGACCAACTGACCACAGTCTGACACGAGAAACCAGAAACTGACCAACTGACCAAAGTCTGACCTCGAAAACAAAAACTGAGCAACTGACGACAGTCTGACCTAGAAACGAGAAACTGACAAACTGACCACAGTCTAATTTAGAAAGCAGAAACTGATCACTGACCACAGTCTGACCTATAAACCAGAAGGTGCCCAAGTGACCAAAAACTGACCGAGGCAATCCGAAACTGACCAATTGACCACAGTCTGACCTAGAAACTAGAAACTGACAAACTGACCACAGTCTGATCTAGAAAGCAGAAACTGACCAACTGACCACAGTCTGACCTAGAAACCAGAAACTTAACAACTGACCACAGTCTGACCTATAAACCAGAAACTGACCAACAACCACAGTCTGAACGAGAAACCAGTAACTGACCAACTGACCACAGTCTGAACTAGGAACCAGAAACTGACAAACTGACCACAGAATGACCTAGAAACAGAAACTGTCCAAGTGACCACAGTCTGACCTCGAAAGCAGAAACTGACAAACTGACCACAGTCTGACCAAGAAAGCAGAAACTGACCAACTGACCACAGTCTGACCTAGAAACCAGAAACTGTCCAAGTGACCACAGTCTGATCTAGAAAGCAGAAACTGACCGACTGACCACAGTCTGACGGAGGCAACATGAAACTGACCAAATGACCACAGTCTGACTGAGCAAACAGTATCTGACCAACTGACCACAGTCTGACGTAGAAACCAGCAACTGACCAAATGACCACATTTTTTACTCGAAAACAGAAACTGACCTACTGACCCCAGTCAGACCGAGACAAACCGAAACTGACCAACTGACCACAATCTGACCTAGAAACCAGAAACTGACCAACTGACCACAATCTGACCTCGAAACCAGAAACAGATCAACTGACCACAGTCTGACCTAGAAACCAGAAATTGACCAACTGACAACAGTCTGACCTCGAAGCCAGAAACTGACCAACTGACCACGGTCTGACCTCGAAACCAGAAACTGACGAACTGACCACATTCTTAACTTGAAACCAGAAAATGACGAACTGACCACATTCTGACCTAGAAACCAGAAACTGACCATATGATCTCAGTATGACCTAAAAACAGAAACTGACCAACTGACCACAGTCTGACCGACAAACCAGAAATTGACCAACGGACCAAATTCTGACCAAAAAACCAAAAACTGACCAACTGACTACAGTCTGACATAGAAATCCAAAACTGAGCAACTGACCACAATCTGACCTCGAAACCAGACAGTGTCCAACAGACCACATTCTTATCTCGAAACCAGAAACTGACCAACTGACCACAGTCTGACCTAGAAACCCGAAACTGAGCAACTGACCACAATCTGACCTTGAAACGAGAAAGTGTCCAACTGACCACATTCTAAACTCGATACGAGAAACTGTCCAAGTGACCACAGCCTGAACTGGAAAGCAGAAACTGACCAACTGACCACAGTCTGACCAACAAACCAGAAATTGACCAATGGACCAAAGTCTGACCAAGAAACAAGAAACTGACCAACTGACCACAGTCTGACCTAGAAACCCGAAACTGAGCAACTGACCACAATCTGACCTCGAAACCAGAAAGTGTCCAACTGACCACATTCTTATCTCGAAACCAGAAACTGTCCAAGTGACCACAGTCTGACTGAGCAAACAGTATCTGAACAACTGACCACAGTCTGACGTAGAAACCAGCAACTGACCAAATGACCACATTCTTAACTCGAAAACAGAAACTGACCAACTGACCACAATCTGACCTAGATACCAGAAACTGACCAACTGACCACAATCTGACCTAGAAACCAGAATCAAACCAACTGACCACAGTGTGACCTAGAAACCAGAAATTGACCAACTGACAACAGTCTGACCTAGAAACCAGAAACTGACCAACTGACCACAGTCTGACCTATAAACCAGAAACTGACCAACGAACCACAGTCTGAACGAGAAACCAGTAACTGACCAACTGACCACAGTCTGAACTAGGAACCAGAAACTGACAAACTGACCACAGAATGACCTAGAAACAGAAACTGACGAACTGACCACATTCTTAACTTGAAACCAGAAAATGACGAACTGACCACATAATGATCTAGAAACCAGAAACTGACCACCTTACCTCCGTCTGAACTAAAAACAGAAACTGACCAACTGACCACAGTCTGACCGACAAACCAGAAATTGACCAACGGACCAAAGTCTGACCGAGAAACCAGAAACTGACCAACTGACCAAAGTCTGACCTTGGAAACAGAAACTGACCAACTGACCACAGTCTGACCTCGAAAACAAAAACTGAGCAACTGACGACAGTCTGACCTAGAAACGAGAAACTGACAAACTGACCACAGTCTAATCTAGAAAGCAGAAACAGATCACTGACCACAGTCTGACCCAGAAACCAGAAAGTGTCCAAGTGACCAAAAACTTACCGAGGCAATCCGAAACTGACCAATTGACCACAGTCTGACCTAGAAACTATAAACTGACAAACTGACCACAGTCTTATCTAGAAAGCAGATACTGACCAACTGACCACAGTCTGACCTAGAAACCAGAAACTGACCAACTGACCACAGTCTGACCTATAAACCAGAAACTGACCAACTAACCACAGTCTGAACGAGAAACCAGTAACTGACCAACTGACCACAGTCTGAACTAGGAACCAGAAACTGACAAACTGACCATAGAATGACCTAGAAACAGAAACTGTCCAAGTGACCACAGTCTGACCTCGAAAGCAGACACTGACAAACTGACCACAGTCTGACCAAGAAAGCAGAAACTGACCAACTGACCACAGTCTGACCTAGAAACCAGAAACTGTCCAAGTGACCACAGTCTGATCTAGAAAGCAGAAACTGACAAACTGACCACAGTCTGATCTAGAAACCATAAACTGACCAACTGACCACAGTCTGAACTGGAAACCAGAAATTGGTCAACTGACCACAGTCTGACCTATAAACCAGCAACTAACCAACTGACCAAAGTCTTACCTAGAAACCAGTGACTTACCAACTGACCACAGTCTGAAATAGAAACCAGGAACTGACCAACTGACCACATTACGACCTAGACAACACGAAACTGACCAACCGACCACAGTCTAACAGAGAAACCAGAAACTGACCAAATGACCACAGTCTGATCTGCGGACCAGAAACTGACCAACTGACCACAGTCTGACCTATAAACCAGAAACTGATTAACTACCCACAATCTGACCGAGAATTGATGAAACTGACCAACTGACCAAGACAGCACGAAACTGATTAAATGACCACAGTCTGACCTAGGAACCAGAAACTGACCGACTGACCACAGTCTGACGGAGGCAACATGAAACTGACCAACTGACCACAGTCTGACCGAGCAAACATTATCTGAACAACTAACCACAGTCTGACGTAGAAACCAGCAACTGACCAAATGACCACATTCTTAACTCGAAAACAGAAACTGACCAACTGACCACAATCTGACCTTGCAACCAGAAACTGACCAACTGACCACAATCTGACCTAGAAACCAGAAACAGATCAACTGACCACAGTCTGACCTAGAAACCAGAAATTTACCAACTGACAACAGTCTGACCTCGAAGCCAGAAACTGACGAACTGACCACATTCTTAACTTGAAACCAGAAAATGACGAACTGATCACATTCTGACCTAGAAACCAGAAACTGACTATCTGACCTCAGTCTGACCTAAAAACAGAAACTGACCAACTGACCACAGTCTGACCAACAAACCAGAAATTGACCAATGGACCAAAGTCTGACCAAGAAACAAGAAACTGACCAACTGACCACAGTCTGACCTAGAAACCCGAAACTGAACAACTGACCACAATCTGACCTCGAAACCAGAAAGTGTCCAACTGACCACATTCTTATCTCGAAACCAGAAACTGTCCAAGTGACCACAGTCTGACTGAGCAAACAGTATCTGAACAACTGACCACAGTCTGACGTAGAATCCAGCAACTGACCAAATGACCACATTCTTAACTCGAAAACAGAAACTGACCAACTGACCACAATCTGACCTAGATACCAGAAACTGACCAACTGACCACAATCTGACCTAGAAACCAGAAACAAACCAACTGACCAGAGTCTGACCTAGAAACCAGAAATTGACCAACTGACAACAGTCTGACCTCGAAGCCAGAAACTGACCAACTGACCACGGTCTGACCTCGAAACCAGAAACTGACGAACTGACCACATTCTTAACTTGAAACCAGAAAATGACGAACTGACCACATTCTGATCTAGAAACCAGAAACTGACCATCTTACCTCAGTCTGACCTAAAAACAGAAACTGACCAACTGACCACAGTCTGACCGACAAACCAGAAATTGACCAACGGACCAAAGTCTGACCGAGAAACCAGAAACTGACCAACTGACCAAAGTCTGACCTTGGAAACAGAAACTGACCAACTGACCACAGTCTGACCTCGAAAACAAAAACTGAGCAACTGACGACAGTCTGACCTAGAAACGAGAAACTGACAAACTGACCACAGTCTAATCTAGAAAGCAGAAACTGATCACTGACCACAGTCTGACCCAGAAACCAGAAAGTGTCCAAGTGACCAAAAACTGACCGAGGCAATCCGAAACTGACCAATTGACCACAGTCTGACCTAGAAACTAGAAACTGACAAACTGACCACAGTCTGATCTAGAAAGCAGAAACTGACCAACTGACCACAGTCTGACCTAGAAACCAGAAACTGACCAACTGACCACAGTCTGACCTATAAACCAGAAACTGACCAACTAACCACAGTCTGAACGAGAAACCAGTAACTGACCAACTGACCACAGTCTGAACTAGGAACCAGAAACTGACAAACTGACCTCAGAATGACCTAGAAACAGAAACTGTCCAAGTAACCACAGTCTGACCTCGAAAGCAGAAACTGACAAACTGACCACAGTCTGACCAAGAAAGCAGAAACTGACCAACTGACCACAGTCTGACCTAGAAACCAGAAACTGTCCAAGTGACCACAGTCTGAACTGGAAACCAGAAATTGGTCAACTGACTACATTCTGACCTATAAACCAGTAACTAACCAACTGACCAAAGTCGTACCTAGAAACCAGTGACTTACCAACTGACCACAGTCTGACCCAGAAACCAGGAACTGACCAACTGACTACATTCCGACCTAGACAACACGAAACTGACCAACCGACCACAGTCTAACCGAGAAACCAGAAACTGACCAAATGACCACAGTCTGATCTGGGGACCAGAAACTGACCAACTGACCAAAGTCTGACCGAGAAACCATACACTGACCAACTGCCCACAGTCTGACCGAGACAACATGAAACTGACCAACTGACCAAGACAGCACGAAACTGTCTAAATGACCACATTCTTACCCAGGAAGCAGAAACTGACCGACTGACCACAGTCTGATGGAGGCAACATGAAGCTGACCAACTGACCACAGTCTGACTGAGCAAACATTATCTGAACAACTGACCACAGTCTGACGTAGAAACCAGCAACTGACCAAATGACCACATTCTTAACTCGAAAACAGAAACTGACCAACTGACCACAATCTGACCTTGCAACCAGAAACTGACCAACTGACCACAATCTGACCTAGAAACCAGAAACAGATCAACTGACCACAGTCTGACCTAGAAACCAGAAATTTACCAACTGACAACAGTCTGACCTCGAAGCCAGAAATTGACGAACTGACCACATTCTTATCTTGAAACCAGAAAATGAAGAACTGATCACATTCTGACATAGAAACAAGAAACTGACTATCTGACCTCAGTCTGACCTAAAAACAGAAACTGACCAACTGACCACAGTCTGACCAACAAACCAGAAATTGACCAATGGACCAAAGTCTGACCAAGAAACAAGAAACTGACCAACTGACCACAGTCTGACCTAGAAACCCGAAACTGAGCAACTGACCACAATCTGACCTCGAAACCAGAAAGTGTCCAACTGACCACATTCTTATCTCGAAATCAGAAACTGTCCAAGTGACCACAGTATGACTGAGCAAACAGTATCTGAACAACTGACCACAGTCTGACGTAGAAACCAGCAACTGACGAAATGACCACATTCTTAACTCGAAAACAGAAACTGACCAACTGACCACAATCTGACCTAGATACCAGAAACTGACCAACTGACCACAATCTGACCTAGTATCCAGAAACAGATCAACTGACCACAGTCTGACCTAGAAACCAGAAATTGACCAAATGACAACAGTCTGACCTTGAAGCCAGAAACTGACCAACTGACCACGGTCTGACCTCGAAACCAGAAACTGACGAACTGACCACATTCTTAACTTGAAACCAGAAAATGACGAACTGACCACATTCTGATCTAGAAACCAGAAACTGACCATTTTACCTCAGACTGACCTAAAAACAAAAACTGAGCAACTGACGACAGTCTGACCTAGAAACGAGAAACTGACAAACTGACCACAGTCTAATTTAGAAAGCAGAAACTGATCACTGACCACAGTCTGACCTATAAACCAGAAGGTGCCCAAGTGACCAAAAACTGACCGAGGCAATCCGAAACTGACCAATTGACCACAGTCTGATCTAGAAAGCAGAAACTGACCAACTGACCACAGTCTGACCTAGAAACCAGAAACTGACCAATTGACCACAGTCTGACCTATAAACCAGATACTGACCAACAACCACAGTCTGAACGAGAAACCAGTAACTGACCAACTGACCACAGTCTGAACTAGGAACCAGAAACTGACAAACTGACCACAGAATGACCTAGAAACAGAAACTTTCCAAGTGACCACAGTCTGACCTCGAAAGCAGAAACTGACAAACTGACCACAGTCTGACCAAGAAAGCAGAAACTGACCAACTGACCACAGTCTGACCTAGAAACCAGAAACTGTCCAAGTGACCACAGTCTGATCTAGAAAGCAGAAACTGACCGACTGACCACAGTCTGACGGAGGCAACATGAAACTGACCAAATGACCACAGTCTGACTGAGCAAACAGTATCTGACCAACTGACCACAGTCTGACGTAGAAACCAGCAACTGACCAAATGACCACATTTTTAACTCGAAAACAGAAACCGACCTACTGACCCCAGTCAGACCGAGACAAAGCGAAACTGACCAACTGACCACAATCTGACCTAGAAACCAGAAACTGACCAACTGACCACAATCTGACCTCGAAACCAGAAACAGATCAACTGACCACAGTCTGACCTAGAAACCAGAAATTGACCAACTGACAACAGTCTGACCTCGAAGCCAGAAACTGACCAACTGACCACGGTCTGACCTCGAAACCAGAAACTGACGAACTGACCACATTCTTAACTTGAAACCAGAAAATGACGAACTGACCACATTCTGACCTAGAAACCAGAAACTGACCATATGATCTCAGTATGACCTAAAAACAGAAACTGACCAACTGACCACAGTCTGACCGACAAACCAGAAATTGACCAACGGACCAAATTCTGACCAGGAAACCAGAAACTGACCAACTGACTACAGTCTGACATAGAAATCCAAAACTGAGCAACTGACCACAATCTGACCTCGAAACCAGACAGTGTCCAACAGACCACATTCTTATTTCGAAACCAGAAACTGACCAACTGACCACAGTCTGACCTAGAAACCCGAAACTGAGCAACTGACCACAATCTGACCTTGAAACGAGAAAGTGTCCAACTGACCACATTCTAAACTCGATACGAGAAACTGTCCAAGTGACCACAGTCTGAACTGGAAAGCAGAAACTGACAAACTGACCACAGTCTGACCTAGAAGCCCGAAACTGAGCAACTTACAACAATCTGACCTTGAAACGAGAAAGTGTCCAACTGAGCACATTCTTAACTCGAGACGAGAAACTTTCCAAGTGACCACAGTCTGAACTAGGAACCAGAAACTGACAAACTGACCACAGAATGACTTAGAAACAGAAACTGTCCAAGTGACCACAATCTGACCTCGAAAGCAGAAACTGACAAACTGACCACAGTCTGACCTAGAAACCAGAAACTGAAAAACTGACCACATTCTGACCTATACACCAGATAATGACCATCTGAACTCTGTCTGACCTACAAACAGAAACTGACCAACTGATCACATCTGACCTAGAAACCACAATCTGTCCAACTACCCACCGTCTGAACTAGAAACCAGAAACTGACCAACGGACCACAGTCTGACCTAGGAACCAGTGACTTACCAACTGACAACAGTCTGACCCATAAACCAGGAACTGACCAACTGACCACAGTCTGACCTAGACAAGCCGAAACTAACCAACTGACAACAGTCTAACCGAGAAACCAGAAACTGAACAACTGACCACATACTGACATTGGAACCAGAAACTGACCAAGTAACCACATTCTGACCTATACACCAGAAACTGACCATTTGACCTCTGTCTAACCAAGAAACAGAAACTGACCAACTGACCACATCTGACCGAGAAACCACAACCTGTCCAACTACCCACCGTCTGAACTAGAAAACAGAATCTGACCAACGGTCCACAGTCTCACCTCGGAACCAGAAACTGACCAACTGAACACAGTCTGAACTAGAAAATAGAAACTGACCAACTGACCACAGTCTGACCTTGGAACCAGAAACTGAACAACTGACCACAGTCTGACCTCGAAACCAGAAACTGACCACTGAACATAGACTGATCTAGAAACCAGAAACTGACCAACTGACCTATTAACCAGAAACTGACCAACTAACCACAGTTTGATCTAGCATGCAGAAACTGTCCAACTGACCAAAAACAGATAGAGACAATCGGAAACTGACCAACTGACCACAGTCTGACCTAGAAACCAGAAACTGACAAACTGACCGCAGTCTGATCGAGAAATCAGAAACTGACCAAATGACCACAGTCTGACCTCGAAACCAGAAACTGACCAACTGACCACAGTCTGATCTGGGAACCAGAAACTGACCAACTGAACACAGTCTGAACTAGAAAACAGAAACTGACTAACTGACCACAGTCTGATCTTGGAACCAGAAACTGACCAACTGACCACAGTCTGACCTCGTAAATAAAAACTGAACAACTGACCACATTCTGACCTAGAAAACAAAAACTGACCAACTGACCACAATGTGACCTTGGAACCAAAAACTGACCAACCGACCACAGTCTGTTCCAGATTCAGAAAATGTCCAACGGACCAAAAACTGACCGAGACTATCCGAAACTGACAAACTGACCACTGTCTGATCGAGAAAGCAGAAACTGACCACTGACCACAGTCTGACCTAAAAAACCAGAAACTGTCCAAGTGACCAAAAACTGACCGAGACAATCCGAAACTGACCAACTGTCCAAAGTCTGACCTAGAAACGAGAAACTGACAATCTGACCACAGTCTGTCCTAGAAAGCTGAAACTGACCAACTAACCACAGTCTGAACGAGAAACCAGTAACTGGCAAACTGACCACAGTCTGAACTAGAAACCAGAAACTGTCCATGTGACCACAGTCTGACCTAGAAAGCACAAACTGACAAACTGACCGCAGTCTGATCTAGAAAGCAGAAACTGACCAACTGACCACAGTCTGATCTAGAAACCAGAAACTGTCCAAGTGACCACAGTGTGATCTAGAAAGCAGAAAACGACCGACTGAACACAGTCTGACGGAGGCAACATGAAACTGACCAACTGACCACACTCTGACTGAGCAAACAGTATCTGACCAACTGACCACAGTCTGACGTAGAAACCAGCAACTGACCAAATGACCACATTTTTAACTCGAAAACAGAAACTGACCTACTGACCCCAGTCAGACCGAGACAAACCGAAACTGACCAACTGACCACAATCTGACCTAGAAACCAGAAACTGATCAACTGACCACGGTCTGACCTCGAAACCAGAAACTGACGAACTGACCACATTCTTAACTTGAAACCAGAAAATGAAGAACTGACCACATTCTGACCTAGAAACCAGAAAATGACCATCTGACCTCAGTCCGACCTAAAAACAGAAACTAACCAACTGACCACAGTCTGACCGACAAACCAGAAATTGACCAACGGACCAAAGTCTGACCAAGGAACCAGAAACTGACCAACTGACTACAGTCTGACATAGAAATCCAAAACTGAGCAACTGACCACAATCTGACCTCGAAACCAGACAGTGTCCAATTGACCACATTCTTATCTCGAAACCAGAAACTGACCAACTGAACACAGTCTGAACAAGAAACCAGAAACTGACCAACTGACTACAGTCTGACATAGAAACCCGAAACTGAGCAACTGACCACAATCTGACCTTGAAACGAGAAAGTGTCCTACTGACCACATTCTTAACTCGATACGAGAAACTGTCCAAGTGACCACAGTCTGAACTAGAAAGCAGAAACTGACAAACTGACCACAGTCTGACCTCGAAACCAGAAACTGAAAAGCTGACCAAATTCTGACCGATACACCAGATAATGACCATCTGAACTCTGTCTGACCTACAAACAGAAACTGACCAACTGATCACATTTGACCTGGAAAACAACCTGTCCAACTACCCACCGTATGAACTAGAAACCGGAAACTGACCAACGGACCACAGTCTGACCTAGGAACCAGAAAATAACCAACTGACCACATTCTGACCTAGAAAACAGAAACTGACTAACTGACCACAGTCTGACCTCGGAACCAGAAACTGACCAACTGACCACAGTCTGACCTCGAAACCTGAAACTGACCAACTGACCAAATTCTGACCTAGAAACAGGAAACTGACCAACTGACCACAATCTGACCTTGGAACCAGAAACTATCCAACCGACCACAGCCTGACCGAGAAACCAGAAACTGAACAACTAATCACAGTCTCACCTACAAACCAGAAACTGAACAACTGACCACATTCTGACCTATACACCAGAAACTGACCATTTGACCCCTTCTGACCTAAAAACAGAAACTGACCAACTGACCAAATCTGACCTAGAAACCGCAACCTGTCCAACTACCCACTGTCTGAACTAGAAACCAGAAACTGACCAACGGTCGACAGTCTGACCAAGGAACCAGAAACTGACCAACTGACCACAGTCTGACCTCGAAAACAGAAACTGACCAACTGACCACAGTCTGACCTTGGAACCAGAAACTGACCATCTGACCTCAAACTGACCTAAAAACAGAAACTAACCAACTGACCACAGTCTGACCGACAAACCAGAAATTGAACAACGGACCAAAGTCTGACCAAGAAGCCAGAAACTGACCAACTGACTACAGTCTGACATAGAAATCCAAAACTGAGCAACTGACCACAATCTGACCTCGAAACCAGACAGTGTCCAACTGACCACATTCTTATCTCGAAACCAGAAACTGACCAACTGACCACAGTCTGACCAAGAAACCAGAAACTGACCAACTGACCACAGTCTGACATAGAAACACGAAACTGAGCAACTGACCACAATCTGACCTTGAAACGAGAAAGTGTCCAACTGACCACATTCTTAACTCGATACGAGAAACTGTCCAAGTGACCACAGTCTGAACTAGAAAGCAGAAACTGACCAACTGCTCACATCTGACCTAGAAACCACAACCTGTCCAACTACCCACCGTCTGAACTAGAAACCAGAAACTGACCAACGGACCACAGTCTGACCTAGGAACCAGAAACTGACCAACTGACCAAAGTCTGACCTAGAAAACAGAAAATGATTAACTGACCACAGTCTGACCTCGGAACCAGAAACTGACAAACTGACGACAGTCTGACCTCGAAACCTGAAACTGACCAACTGACCACATTCTGACCAAGAAACCAGAAACTGACCAACTGCAAAAACAAAAGACAGAAAGGAGATGATGAAAGTGGAGGTCAGAGAAACCCAAGGCAAAGAACAAAAAGGGCCATTGTACAGCAAAATTCTAAAAGGACAGAGGGTGTTAAAAAAACAAGCCGAAAGGCTTTGTGTCTTAATGCAAGGAGTATCCGCAATAAGGTGGATGAATTAACTGTGCAAATAGATGTTAACAAATATGATGTGATTGGGATTACGGAGACGTGGCTCCAGGATGAGCAGGGCTGGGAACTCAACATCCAGGGGTATTCAACATTCAGGAAGGATAGAATAAAAGGAAAAGGAGGTGGGGTGGCATTGCTGGTTAAGGAGGAGATTAAGGCAATAGTTAGGAAGGACATTAGCTTGGATGATGTGGAATCTATATGGGTAGAGCTGCAGAACACCAAAGGGCAAAAAACGTTAGTGGGAGTTGTGTACAGACCTCCAAACAGTAGTAGTGATGTTGGGGAGGGCATCAAACAGGAAATTAGGCGTGCGTGCAATAAAGGTGCAGCAGTTATAATGGGTGACTTTAATATGCACATAGATTGGGCGAACCAAACTGGAAGCAATACGGTGGAGGAGGATTTTCTGGAGTGCATAAGGGATGGTTTTTTAGACCAATATGTCGAGGAACCAACTAGGGGGGAGGCCATCTTAGACTGGTTGTTATGTAATGAGAAAGTATTAATTAGCAATCTCGTTGTGCGAGGCCCCTTGGGGAAGAGTGACCATAATATGGTGGAATTCTGCATTAGGATGGAGAATGAAACAGTTAATTCAGAGACCATGGTCCAGAACTTAAAGAAGGCTAACTTTGAAGGTATGAGGCGTGAATTGGCTGAGATGGATTGGCGAATGATACTTAAGGGGTTGACTGTGGATGGGCAATGGCAGACATTTAGAGACCGCATGGATGAACTACAACAATTGTACATTCCTGTCTGGCATTGAAATAAAAAAGGGAAGGTGGCTCAACCGTGGCTATCAAGGGAAATCAGGGATAGTATTAAAGCCAAGGAAGTGGCATACAAATTGGACAGAAATAGCAGCGAACCTGGGGACTGGGAGAAATTTAGAACTCAGCAGAGGAGGACAAAGGGTTTGATTAGGGCAGAGAAAATGGAGTATGAGAAGAAGCTTTCAGGGAACATTAAGACGGATTGCAAAAGTTTCTATAGATATGTAAAGAGAAAAAGGTTAGTAAAGACAAACGTAGGTCCCCTGCAGTCAGAATCAGGGGAAGTCATAACGGGGAACAAAGAAATGGCGAGCCAATTGAACAAGTACTTTGGTTCGGTATTCACGAAGGAGGACACGAACAACCTTCCGGTTATAAAAGGGGTCGGGGGGTCTAGTAAGGAGGAGGAACTGAGGGAAATCCTTATTAGCCGGGAATTTGTGTTGGGGAAATTGATGGGATTGAAGGCCGATAAATCCCCAGGGCCTGATGGACTGCATCCCAGAGTACTTAAGGAGGTGGCCTTGGAAATAGTGGATGCGTTGACAGTCATTTTCCAACATTCCATTGAATCTGGATCAGTTCCTATGGAGTGGAGGGTAGCCAATGTAACCCCACTTTTTAAAAAAGGAGGGAGAGAGAAAACAGGGAATTATAGACCGGTCAGCCTGACATCGGTAGTGGGTAAAATGATGGAATCAATTATTAAGGATGTCATAGCAGTGCATTTGGAAAGAGGTGACATGATAGGTCCAAGTCAGCATGGATTTGTGAAAGGGAAATCATGCTTGACAAATCTTCTGGAATGTTTTGAGGATGTTTCCAGTAGAGTGGATAAGGGAGAACCAGTTGATGTGGTATATTTGGACTTTCAGAAGGCGTTCGACAAGGTCCCACACAAGAGATTGATGTGAAAAGTTAGAGCACATGGGATTGGGGGTAGTGTACTGACATGGATTGAGAACTGGTTGTCAGACAGGAAGCAAAGAGTAGGAGTAAATGGGTAATTTTCAGAATGGCAGGCAGTGACTAGTGGGGTATCGCAAGGTTCTGTGCTGGGGCCCCAGCTGTTTACACTGTACATTAATGATTTAGATGAGGGGATTAAATGTAGTATCTCCAAATTTGCGGATGACACTAAGTTGGGTGGCACTGTGAGCTGCGAGGAGGATGCTGTGAGGCTGCAGAGCGACTTGGATAGGTTAGGTGAGTGGGCAAATGCATGGCAGATGAAGTATAATGTGGATAAATGTGAGGTTATCCACTTTGGTGGTAAAAACAGAGAAACAGACTATTATCTGAATGGTGACAGATTAGGAAAAGGGGAGGTGCAAAGAGACCTGGGTGTCATGGTACATCAGTCATTGAAGGTTGGCATGCAGGTGCAGCAGGCGGTTAAGAAAGCAAATGGCATGTTGGCCTTCATAGCAAGGGGATTTGAGTACAGGGGCAGGGATGTGTTGCTACAGTTGTACAGGGCATTGGTGAGGCCACACCTGGAGTATTGTGTACAGTTTTGGTCTCCTAACCTGAGGAAGGACATTCTTGCTATTGAGGGAGTGCAGCGAAGGTTCACCAGACTGATTCCCGGGATGGCGGGACTGACCTATCAAGAAAGATTGGATCAACTGGGCTTGTATTCACTGAAGTTCAGAAGAATGAGAGGGGACCTCATAGAAACATATAAAATTCTGACGGGGTTAGACAGGTTAGATGCAGGAAGAATGTTCCCAATGTTGGGGAAGTCCAGAACCAGGGGTCACAGTCTAAGGATAAGGGGTAAGCCATTTAGGACCGAGATGCGGAGGAACTTCTTCACCCAGAGAGTGGTGAACCTGTGGAATTCTCTACCACAGAAAGTTGTTGAGGCCAATTCACTAAATATATTCAAAAAGGAGTTAGATGAGGTCCTTACTGCTCGGGGGATCAAGGGGTATGGCGAGAAAGCAGGAATGGGGTACTGAAGTTGAATGTTCAGCCATGAATTCATTGAATGGCGGTGCAGGCTAGAAGGGCCGAATGGCCTACTCCAGCACCTATTTTCTATGTTTCTATGACCACAATCTGACCTTGGAACCAGAAACTGTCCAACTGACCACAGTCTGACCGAGAAACCAGAAACTGAACAACTGACCACATTCTGACCTATACACCAGAAACTGACCATCTGACCTCTGTCTGACAAAACAGAAACTGACCAACTGACCACATCTGACCTAGAAACCGCAACCTGTCCAACTACCCACTGTCTGAACTAGAAACCAGAAACTGACCAACGGTTGACAGTCTGACCTAGGAGCCAGAAACTGACCAACTGACCACAGTCTAACCTAGAAAACAGAAACTGACCAACTGACCACAGTCTGACCTTGGAACCATAAACTGACCAACTGACTACATTCTGACCTATACACCAGAAACTGACCATCTGACCCCTTCTGACCTAAAAACAGAAACTGACCAACTGACCACAGACTGACCTAGAAACCGGAAACTGTCCAAGTGACCACAGTCTGACCTAGAAAGCAGAAACTGACAAACTGACCACAGTCTGATCTAGAAAGCAGAATCTGACCAACTGACCACAGTCTGACCTAGAAACCATAATCTGACCAACTGAGCACAGTCTGACCTATAAACCAGCAACTAACCAACTGAAAACAAAGTCTTACCTCGAAACCAGTGACTTACCAACTGACCACAGTCTGACCCATAAACCAGGAACTGACCAACTGACCACAGTCTGACCTAGACAACCCGAAACTGACCAACTGACAACAGTCTAACCGAGAAACCAGAAACTGAACAACTGACCACAGTCTGACCTTGGAACCAGAAACTGACCAACTGACCACATTCTGACCTATACACCAGAAACTGACCATCTGACCTCTGTCTGACCTAGAAACAGAAACTGACCAACTGACCACATCTGACCGAGTAACCACAACCTGTCCAACTACCCACCGTCTGAAATAGAAACCAGAAACTGACCAACGGTCCACAGTCTCACCTCAGAACCAGAAACTGACCAACTGACCTATTAACCAGAAACTGACCAACTAACCACAGTCTGATCTAGCATGCAGAAACTCGCCAACTGACCAAAAACTGACAGAGACAATCCGAAACTGACCAAATGACCACAGTCTGACCTAGAAACCAGAAACAGACAAACTGACCGCAGTCTGACCTAGATAACAGAAACTGAACAACGGACCACAGTCTGACCTTGGTACCAGAAACTGACCAACCGACCACAGTCTGACCTCGAAACCAGAAACTTACCACTGAACATAGTCTGACCTAGAAACCAGAAATTGACCAACTGACCTATTAACCAGAAACTGACCAACTAACCACAGTCAGATCTAGCATGCAGAAACTGTCCAACTGACTAAAAACAGACAGAGACAATCCGAATCTGACCAACTGACCACAGTCTGACCTAGAAACAAGAAACTGACAAACTGACCGCAGTCTGATCGAGAAGGCAGAAACTGACCAAATGACCACAGTCTGACCTAGAAACCAGAAACTGACCAACGGTCCACAGTCTCACCTCGGAACCAGAAACTGACCAACTGACCTATTAACCAGAAACTGACCAACTAACCACAGTCTGATCCAGCATGCAGAAACTGTCCAACTGAGCAAAAACTGACAGAGACAATCCGAAACTGACCAACTGACCACAGTCTGACCTAGAAACCAGAAACTGACAAACTGACTGCAGTCTGATCGAGAAAGCAGAAACTGACCAAATGACCGCAGTCTGAGCTAGGAAACAGAAACTGACCAACTGACAACAGTCTGACCTTGGAACCAGAAACTGACCAACTGACTACAGTCTAACCTCGAAACCAGAAACTGACCACTGAACATAGTCTGACATAGAAACCAGAAACTGACCAACTGACCTATTAACCAGAAACTGACCAACTAACCACAGTCTGATCTAGCATGCAGATACTGTCCAACTGACCAAAAACTGACAGAGACAATCCGAAACTTACCAACTGACCACAGTCTGACCTAGAAACCAGAAACTGACAAACTGACCGCAGTCTGACCTAGAAAACAGAAACTGACTAACGGTCCACAGTCTCACCTCGGAACCAGAAACTGACAAACTGACCGCAGTCTGACCTAGAAAACAGAAACTGACAAACGGTCCACAGTCTTACCTCGGACCAGAAAATGAACAGCTGACCACAGTCTGACCTCGAAACCAGAAACTGACCAATGAACATAGACTGACCTAGAAACCAGAAACTTTTCAACTGACCAATTAACCAGAAACTGACCAACTAACCACAGTTTGATCTAGCATGCAGAAACTGTCCAACTGACCAAAAACAGACAGACAATCCGAAACTGACCAACTGACCACAGTCTGACCTAGAAACCAGAAACTGACAAACTGACCGCAGTCTGATCGTGAAAGCAGAAACTGACCAAATGACCACAGTCTGACCTAGAAACCAGAAACTGACCAACTGAACACAGTCTGATCTAGGAACCAGAAACTGACCAAATGACCACAGTCTGAACTAGAAAACAGAAACTGACCAACTGACCACAGTCTGACCTTGGAACCATAAACTGACCAACTGACCACAGTCTGATCTAGAAAGCAGAAACTGACCAACTGATCACAATGTGACCTTGGAACCAGAAACTGACCAACCGACCACAGTCTGTTCCAGAAGCAGAAACGGTCCAACGGACCAAAAACTGACCGAGACAATCCGAAACTGACAAACTGACAACAGTCTGATCTAGAAAGCAGAAACTTACCAACTAACCACAGTCTGAACGAGAAACCAGTAACTGGCCAACTGACCACAGTCTGACCTAGGAACCAGAAACTGACCAACTGACCACAGACTGACCTAGAAACCAGAAACTGTCCAAGTGACCACAGTCTGATCTAGAAAGCAGAAACTGACAAACTGACCACAGTCTGATCTAGAAAGCAGAAACTGACCAACTGACCACAGTCTGACCTAGAAAGCATAACCTGACCAACTGACCGCAGTCTGACCTAGAAACCAGAAATTGGCAAACTGACCACAGTCTGACATAAAATCAGCAACGAACCAACTGACCAAAGTCTTACCTAGAAACCAGTGACTTACCAACTGACCACAGTCTGACCCAGAAACAAGGAAATTACCAACTGACCACAGTCTGACCTAAACAACACGAAACCGACCAACTGACACAGTCTGAACAGAGAAACCAGAACCTGACCAAATGACCACAGTCTGATCTGGGAACCAGAAACTGAAACTGACCACAGTCTGACCGAGCAAACAGTATCTGACCAACTGACCACAGTCTGACGCAGAAACCAGCAACTGACCAACTGACCACATTCTTAACTCGAAACTGAAACTGACCAACTAACCACAATCTGACCGAGAAACCAGAAACTGACCTAATGACCACAGTCTGCCTCAGAAACCAGGAATTGACCAACTGACCAAAGTCTGACCGAGAAACCATACACTGACCAACTGCCCACAGTCTGACCGAGACAACATGAAACTGACCAACTGACCACAGTCTGACGGAGGCAACATGAAACTGACCAACTGACCACACTCTGACCAAGCAAACAATATCTGACCAACTGACCACAGTCTGAAATAGAAACCAGCAACTGACCAAATGACCACATTCTTAACTCGAAAACAGAAACTGACCTACTGACCCCAGTCAGACCGAGACAAACCGAAACTAACTAAGTCACCACAATCTGATCGAGAAACCAGAAACTGACCACTGAACACAGTCTGATCAAGAAACCAGAAACTCACGAACTGACCTATAAACCAGAAACTGACCAACTCACCACAGTCTGATCTAGCAACCAGAAAGAGTCCAAGTGACCAACAACTGACCGAGGCAATCCGAAACTGACCAATTGCCCATAGTCTGACCTAGAAACTAGAAACTGACAAACTGACCACAGTCTAATCTAGAATGCAGAAACTGACCACTGAACACAGTCTGACCTAGAAACCAGAAACTCACGAACTGACCACATTCTTAACTCGAAACTGAAACTGACCAACTAACCACAATCTGACCGAGAAACCATAAACTGACCTAATGACCACAGTCTGCCTCAGAAACCAGGAATTGACCAACTGACCAAAGTCTGACCGAGAAACCATACACTGACCAACTGCCCACAGTCTGACCGAGACAACATGAAACTGACCAACTGACCAAGACAGCACGAAACTGAATAATTGACCACAGTCTTACCCAGGAACCAGAAACTGACCGACTGACGACAGTCTGAAGGAGGCAACATGAAACTGACCAACTACCACAGTCTGACTAAGCAAACAGTATCTGACCAACTGACCACTGTCTGACGTACAAACCAGCAACTGACCAAATGACCAAATTCTTAACTCGAAAACAGAAACTGACCTACTTACCCCAGTCAGACCGAGACAAAACGAAACTGACCAACTGACCACAATCTGATCTAGAAACCAGAAACTGACCACTGAACACAGTCAGACTAGAAACCAGAAACTCACGAACTGACATATAAACCAGAAACTGACCAACTAACCACAGTCTGATCGAGCAACCAGAAAGAGTCCAACTGACAAAAAACTGACCTAACAATCGGAAACTGACCAACTGACCACAATCTGACCTAGAAACCAGAAACTGACAAACTGACCGCAGTCTGATCTAGAAATCAGAAACTGACTAACTGACCACAGTCTGACGTCGAACACAAAAACTGAGCAACTGACCACAGTCTGACCTAGAAACCAGAAACTGACAAACTGACCACAGTCTAATCTAGAAAGCAGAAACTGACCACTGACCACAGACTGACCTAGAAACCAGAAAGTGTCCAAGTGACCAAAAACTGACCGAGACAATCCGAAACTGACCAATTTACCATAGTCTGACCTAGAAACCAGAAACTGACAAACTGCCCACAGTCTGATCTAGAAAGCAGAAACTGACCAACTGACCACATTCTGACCTAGAAACTAGAAACTGACCAACTAACCACAGTCTGAACGAGAAACCAGTAACTGACCAACTGACCACAGTCTGAACTAGGAACCAGAAACTGACCAAATGACCACAGACTGACCTAGAAACCAGAAACTGTCCAAGTGACCACAGTCTGACCTAGAAAGCAGAAACTGACAAACTGACCACAGTGTGAATCAGAAAGCAGAATCTGACCAACTGACCACAGTCTTACTTAGAAACCATAATCTGACCAACTGACCACAGTCTGACCTAGCAACCAGAAATTGGCCAAATGGCCACAGTCTGACCTATAATCCACCAACTAACCAACTGACCAAAGTCTTACCTCGAAACCAGTGACTTACCAACTGACCACAGTCTGACATATAAACCAGGAACTGACCAACTGACCACAGTCTAACCGAGAAACCAGAAACTGAACAACTGACCATAGTCTGACCTTGGAACCAGAAACTGACCAACTGACCACATTCTGACCTATACACCAGAAACTGACCAACTAACCACAATCTGATCGAGCATGCAGAAACTGTCCAACTGACCAAAAACTGACAGAGACAATCCGAAACTGATCAACTAACCACAGTCTGATCTTACATGCAGAAACTGTCCAACTGACCAAAAACTGACAAAGACAATCCGAAACTGACCAACTGACCACAGTCTGACCTAGAAACCAGAAACTGACCAACTGACCACAGTCTGACCTCGAAACCAGAAACTGACCACTGAACATAGTCTGACCTAGAAACCAGAAACTGACCAACTGACCTATTAACCAGAAACTGACCAACTAACCACAGTCTGATCTAGCATGCAGATACTGTCCAACTGACCAAAAACTGACAGAGACAATCCAAAACTGACCAACTGACCACAGTCTGACCTAGAAACCAGAAACTGACAAACTGACCGCAGTCTGATCGAGAAAGCAGAAACTGACCAAATGACCACATTCTGACCTAGAAACCAGAAACTGACCAACTGACCACAGTCTGATCTAGGAACCAGAAACTGACCAACTGACCACAGTCTGAACTAGAAAACAGAAAGTGACCAACTGACCACAGTCTGACCTCGAAAATAAAAACTGAGCTACTGACCACAGGCTGACTTAGAAAACAAAAACTGTCCAACTGACCACAATGTGACCTTGGAACCAGAAACTGACCAACCGACCACAGTCTGTTCCAGAAGCAGAAACTGTCCAATGGACCAAAAACTGACCGAGACAATCCGAAACTGACAAACTGACCACAGTCTGATCTAGAAAGCAGAAACTTACCAACTAACCACAGTCTGAACGAGAAACCAGTAACTGGCCAACTGACCACAGTCTGACCTCGGAACCAGAAACTGACCAACTGACCACAGACTGACCTAGAAACCAGATACTGTCCAAGTGACCACAGTCTGATCTACAAAGCAGAAACTGACAAACTGACCACAGTCTGATCTAGAAAGCAGAAACTGACCAACTGACCACAGTCTGACCTAGAAACCATAAACTGAGCAACTGACCACAGTCTGACCTAGAAACCAGAAATTGGCGAACTGACCACAGTCTGACCTATAAACCAGCAACGAACCAACTGACCAAAGTCTTACCTAGAAACCAGTGACTTACCAACTGACCACAGTCTGACCCAGAAACAAGGAAATGACCAACTGACCACAGTCTGACCTAAACAACACGAAACCGACCAACTGACACAGTCTGAACAGAGAAACCAGAACCTGACCAAATGACCACAGTCTGATCTGGGAACCAGAAACAGAAACTGACCACAGTCTGACCGAGCAAACAGTATCTGACCAACTGACCACAGTTTGACGCAGAAACCAGCAACTGACCAACTGAACACATTCTTAACTCGAAACTGAAACTGACCAACTAACCACAATCTGACCGAGAAACCAGAAACTCACATAATGACCACAGTCTGCCTCAGAAACCAGGAATTGACCAACTGACCAAAGTCTGACCGAGAAATCATACACTGACCAACTGCCCACAGTCTGACCGAGACAACATGAAACTGACCAACTGACCAAGGCAGCACGAAACTGAATAAATGACCACAGTCTTACCCAGGAACCAGAAACTGACCAACTGACCACAGTCTGACGGAGGCAACATGAAACTGACCAACTGACCACACTCTGACTGAGCAAACAATATCTGACCAACTGACCACAGTCTGAAATAGAAACCAGCAACTGACCAAATGACCACATTCTTAACTCGAAAACAGAAACTGACCTACTGACCCCAGTCAGACCGAGACAAACCGAAACTAACTAAGTCACCACAATCTGATCTAGAAACCAGAAACTGACCACTGAACACAGACTGATCTAGAAACCAGAAACTCACGAACTGACCTATAAACCAGAAACTGACCAACTCACCACAGTCTGATCTAGCAACCAGAAAGAGTCCAAGTGACAAAAAACTGACCGAGACAATCCGAAACTGACCAATTGACCATAGTCTGACCTAGAAACTAGAAACTGACAAACTGACCACAGTCTAATCTAGAATGCAGAAACTGACCACTGACCACAGTCTGACCTAGAAACCAGAAAGTGTCCAAGTGACCAAAAACTGACCGAGACAATCCGAAACTGACCAACTGACCACAGTCTGACCGAGCAAACAGTATCTGACCAACTGACCACAGTATGACGCAGAAACCAGCAACTGACCAACTGACCACATTCTTAACTCGAAACTGAAACTGACCAACTAACCACAATCTGACCAAGAAACCAGAAACTGACCTAATGACCACAGTCTGCCTCAGAAACCAGGAATTGACCAACTGACCAAAGTCTGACCGAGAAACCATACACTGACCAACTGCCCACAGTCTGACCGAGACAACATGAAACTGACCAACTGACCAAGACAGCACGAAACTGAATAATTGACCACAGTCTTACCCAGGAACCAGAATCTGACCGACTGACGACAGTCTGAAGGAGGCAACATGAAACTGACCAACTGACCAAAGTCTGACTAAGCAAACAGTATCTGACCAACTGTGAACAGTCTGACGTACAAACCAGCAACTGACCAAATGACCACATTCTTAACTCGAAAACAGAAACTGACCTACTTACCCCAGTCAGACCGAGACAAAACGAAACTGACCAACTGACCACAATCTGATCTAGAAACCAGAAACTGACCACTGAACACAGTCTGACCTAGAAACCAGAAACTCACGAACTGACATATAAACCAGAAACTGACCAACTAACCACAGTCTGATCTAGCAACCAGAAAGAGTCCAACTGACAAAAAACTGATCTAACAATCGGAAACTGACCAACTGACCACAGTCTGACCTAGAAACCAGAAACTGACAAACTGACCGCAGTCTGATCTAGAAATCAGAAACTGACTAACTGACCACAGTCTGACGTCGAAAACAAAAACTGAGCAACTGACCACAGTCTGACCTAGAAACCAGAAACTGACAAACTGACCACAGTCTAATCTAGAAAGCAGAAACTGACCACTGACCACAGTCTAACCTAGAAACCAGAAAGTGTCCAAGTGACCGAAAACTGACCGAGACAATCCGAAACTGACCAATTGACCATAGTCTGACCTAGAAATCAGAAACTGACAAACTGCCCACAGTCTGATCTAGAAAGCAGAAACTGACCAACTGACCACAGTCTGACCTAGGAACTAGAAACTGACCAACTAACCACAGTCAGAACGAGAAACCAGTAACTGACCAACTGACCACAGTCTGAACTAGGAACCAGAAACTGACCAAATGACCACAGACTGACCTAGAAACCAGAAACTGTCCAAGTGACCACAGTCTGACCTCGAAAGCAGAAACTGACAAACTGACCACAGTGTGAATCAGAAAGCAGAATCTGACCAACTAACTGACCACAGTCTGACTAAGAAACCATAATCTGACCAACTGACCACAGTCTGACCTAGAAACCAGAAATTGGCCAAATGACCACAGTCTGACCTATAAACCAGCAACTAACCAACTGACCAAAGTCTTACCTCGAAACCAGTGAATTACCAACTGACCACAGTCTGACCCATAAACCAGGAACTGACCAACTGACCACAGTCTGACCGAGACAACCCGAAACTGACCAACTGACAACAGTCTAACCGAGAAACCAGAAACTGAACAACTGACCACAGTCTGACCTTGGAACCAGAAACTGACCAACGGACCACATTCTGACCTATACACCAGAAACTGACCATCTGACCTCTGTCTGACCTAGAAACAGAAACTGACCAACTGACCACATCTGACCGAGAAACCACAACCTGTCCAACTACCCACCGTCTGAACAAAAAACCAGAAACTGACCAACGGTCCACATTCTCACCTCGGAACCAGAAACTGACCAAATGACCAGAGTCTGACCTAGAAAACTGAAACTGACCAACTGACCACAGTCTGACCTTGGAATCAGAAACTGATCAGCTGACCACAGTCTGACCTCGAAACCAGAAACTGATCAACTGACCAGAGTCTGACCTCGAAACCAGAAACTGACAACTGAACACAGTCTGACCTAGAAACCAGAAACTGACGAACTGACCTATAAACCAGAAACTGACCAACTAACCACAGTCTGATCTAGCAACCAGAAAGAGTCCAACTGACCGAACAATCCGAAAGTGACCAACTGACCACAGTCTGAACTAGAAACCAGAAACTGACAAACTGACCGCATTCTGATCGAGAAATCAGAAACTGACCAACTGACCACAGTCTGACCTCGAAAACAAAAACTGAGCAACTGAACACAGTCTGACCTAGAAACCAGAAACTGACCATCTGACCTCAGTCTGACCTAAAAACAGAAACTGACCAACTGACCACAGTCTGACCGAGAAACCAGAAATTGAGCAACGGACCAAAGTCTGACCTAGAAACCAGAAACTGACCAACTGACCACAGTCTGACCTTGGAAACAGAAACTGACCAACTGACCACAGTCTGACCTCGAAAACAAAAACTGAGCAACTGACGAAATTCTGACCGAGAAACGAGAAACTGACAAACTGACCACAGTCTAATCTAGAAACTAGAAAGTGTCCAAGTGACCAAAAACTGACCGAGGCAATCCGAACCTGACCAATTGACCACAGTCTGACCTCGAAACTAGAAACTGACAAACTGATCGCAGTCTGACCTATAAACCAGAAACTGACCAACTAATCACAGTCTGAACGAGACACCAGTAACTGACCAACTGACCACAGTCTGAACTAAGATCCAGAAACTGACCACCTGACCACTGTCTGACCTAGAAACCAGAAACTGACCAACGGACTACAGTCTGACCTAAAAACAGAAACTGACCAACTGACCACAGTCTGACCGAGAAACCAGAAATTGACCAACGGACCAAAGTCTGACCTAGAAACCAGAAACTGACCAGCTGACCACAGTCTGACCTTGGAAACAGAAACTGACCAACTGACCACAGTCTGACCTCGAAAACAAAAACTGAGCAACTGACGACAGTCTGACCTAGAAACGAGAAACTGACAAACTGACCACAGTCTAATCTAGAAACTAGAAAGTGTCCAAGTGACCAAAAACTGACCGAGGCAATCCGAACCTGACCAATTGACCACAGTCTGACCTAGTAACCAGAAACTGACAAACTGACCGCAGTCTAACTTTTAAACCAGAAACTGACCAACGGACTACAGTCTGACCGAGAAACCAGAAATTGACCAACGGGCCAAAGTCTGACCTGGAAACCAGAAACTGACCAACTGACCAAAGTCTGAACTAAGAACCAGAAACTGACCAACTGACCACAGTCTGACATAGAAACCCGAAACTGACCAACGGACTACAGTCTGACCGAGAAACCAGAAATTGACCAACGGGCCAAAGTCTGACCTGGAAACCAGAAACTGACCAACTGACCAAAGTCTGAACTTGGAAACCGAAACTCTCCAACTGACCACAATCTGACCTAGAAACCAGAAACTGACCATCTAACCTCAGTCTGACCTAAAATCAGAAACTGACCAACTGACCACAGTCTGACCGAGAAACCAGAAATTGACCAACGGACCAAAGTCTGACCTAGAAACCAGAAACTGACCAACTGACCACAGTCTGACCTTGGAAACAGAAACTGACCAACTGACCACAGTCTGACCTAGAAACCATAATCTGACCAACGGACCAAAGTCTGACCTAGAAACCAGCAACTGACCAACTGACCAAAGTCTAACATAGAAACCAGTGACTTACCAACTGACAACAGTCTGACCCATAAACCAGGAACTGAACAACTGACCACATTCTGACCTAGACAACCCGAAACTGACCAACTGACAACAGTCTAACCGAGAAACCAGAAACTGAACAACTGACCTCAGTCTGACCTTGGAACCAGAAACTGACCAACTGACCACATTCTGACCTATACACCAGAAACTGACCATCTGACCTCTGTCTGATCTAAAAACAGAAACTGACCAACTGACCACATCTGACCGAGAAACCACAACCTGTACAACTACCCAGCGTCTGAACTAGAAACCAGAAACTGACCAACGTTCTACAGTCTCACCTCGGAACCAGAAACTGACCAACTGACCACAGTCTGACCTAGAAAACAGAATCTGACCAACTGACCACAGTCTGACCTTGGAACCAGAATCTGACCAACTGACCACAATCTGACCTCGAAACCAGAAACTGACCACTGAACATAGTCTGACCTAGAAACCAGAAACTGACCAACTGACCTATTAACCAGAAACTGATCAACTAACCACAGTCTGATTTAACATGCAGAAACTGTCAACTGACCAAAAACTGACAGAGACAATCCGAAACTGAACAACTGACCACATTCTGACCTAGCAACCAGTATCTGACCGCCTGACCATAGTCTGATGTAGAAACCAGCAATTGACCAAGTGACCACAGTCTGACCTAGAAACCAGAAACTGACGAAATGACCACAGTCTGACCTAGAAACCAGAAACTGACCAACTGACCACAGTCTGACCTCGAAACCAGAAACTGACCAACAGACCAAAGTCTGACCTCGAAACCAGAAACTGACCAACTGACCAAAGTCTGACATAAAAAACAGAACAGACCAACTGACCAGAGTCTGACCTTGAAACCATAAACTGACCAACTGACCACAGTCTGACCAAGGCAACATGAAACTGACCAACTGACCACAATCTTACCGAGAAAGCAGAAACTGACCAACTGACCACAGTCTGACCACAGTCTGACCTAGAAACCAGAAATTGACCAACTGCCCACAGTCTGACCGAGACAACATGAAACTGACCAACTGACCAAGGCAAAACGAAACTGACCAAATGACCATAGTCTGACCTAGAAACCAGAAACTGAGCAACTGACCACAATCTGACCTCGAAACCAGAAACTGACCAAAGGACTACAGTCTGACCTCAGGAACTGAAACTGAACATCTAATCAAGTCTGACCTACGAACAAGAAACTGAGCAACTGACCACAGTCTGACCAAGAAAGCTGATACTGACCAACTGACCACATTCTGAGCTAGATACCGTAACTGACAATCTGATCACAGTCTGATTTAAGAACCAGAAACTGACCAACTACTTCAGTCTGACCTAGAAACCAGAAACTGACCAACTGACCAGAGTCTGAACGAAACCACCAGAAACTGACCAACTGACCACAGTCTAACCGAGACAACCCGAAACTGACCAACTGACAACAGTTTGACCGAGAAAGCAGAGACTGACCAAATGACCTCAGTCTGATCGAGCAACCAGAAACTGTCCAACAGGCCACATTCTGACCTAGCAACCAGTATATGACCAACTGACCACAGTCTGAAGTATAAACCAGCAACTAACCAACTGACAACAGTCTGACCTAGAAACCAGAAACTGACCATATGACCACTGTCTGACCTGGCAAACACAAACTGTCCAACAGGCCACATTCTGACCTAGCGACCAGTATCTGACCAACTGACCAAAATCGGACGTGGAAACCAGCAATTGACCAACTGACCACAATCTGACCAAGAAACCAGAAACTGACCAACTGACCACATTCTTAACTCGAAACCAGAAACTGACGAACTGTCCACATTCTGACCTAGAAACCAGAAACTGACCATCTGACCTCAGTCTGACCTAAAAACAGAAACTGACCAACTGACCACAGTCTGACCTAGAAACCAGAATTTGACCAACGGACCACAGTCTGACCTAGAAACCAGAAACTGACCAACTGACCACAGTCTGATCTAGCAACCAGAAACTGACCAACTGACCACAGGCTGACGTAGCAACAAGCAACTGATAAACAGACGACAGGATGACCTAACAACCAAAAAGTAAAAAACTGACCAGAGAAACAGACCTAGGCTACCAGTAACTGATCAACTGACCACAGACTGACCGAGAAATAAGAAACTGACCAACTGACCACAGTCTGACCAAAGTCTGACCTAGAAACCAGAAACTGACCAACTGCCCACAGTCTGACCGAGACAACATGAAACTGACCAACTGAACAAGACAACACGAAACTGACCAAATGAACAGTCTGACCAAGAAGCCAGAAACTGAGCAACTGACCACAGTCTGACCGAGACAACATGAAACTGACCAACTGACCAAGACAACACGAAACTGTCCAAATGACCACAGTCTGACCAAGAAACCAGAAACTGAGCAACTGACCACAATCTGACCTCGAAACCAGAAACTGAACAAATGACCACAGTCTGACCTGGCAAACACAAACCGTCCAACAGGCCACATTCTGACCTAGCGACCAGTATCTGACCAACTGACCAAAATCTGACGTAGAAACCCGAAACTGAGCAACTGACCACAGTCTGAACTAGGAACCAGAAAGTGTCCAACTGACCACATTATTAACTCAAAACCAGAAACTGGCCAACTGACCACAGTCTGACCTTGGAACCAGAAACTGACCAACTGACCACAGTCTGACCTTGAAACCAGAAACTGAACAACTAACCACAGTCTGATCTAGCAACCAGAAACTGTCCAACTGATCAATAACTGACCGAGACAATCCGAAACTGACCAACTGACCACAGTCTGAACTAAAAACCAGAAACTGACAAACTGACCACATTCTGCTCTACAAAGCAGAAACTGACCAACTGACCACAGTCTGAACTAGAAAACAGAAACTGAACAACTGACCACAGTCTGATCTTGGAACCAGAAACTGACAAACTAACCACAGTCTGATCTAGAAACCAGAAACTGACCAACTGACCACAGTCTGACCTATAAAGCAGAAACTGACCGACTATCCGCAGTCTGAACGAGAAACCAGAAACTGACAAACTGACCACATTCTGACCTAGAAAACAGAAACTGACCAATTGACCACAGTCTGACCTCGAAACCAGAAACTGACCAACCGACCACAGTCTGACCTAGAAACCAGAAACTGTCTATAGGCCAAAAAATGACCAAGACAATCCAAAACTGACTAACTGACCACAGTCAGAACTCGAAACCAGAAACTGACAAACTGACCACATTCTGATCTAATATGCAGAAACTGACCAACTGACCACAGTCTGACCTAGAAACCAGAAACTGACCAACTGACCACAGTCTGACCTATAAACCAAAAACTGACCAACTAACCGCAATCTGAACGAGAAACCAGTAACTGACCTACTGACCACAGTCTGACCTCGAAACCAGAAACTGACCAACTGACCACAGTCTGACCTAGAAAACAGAAACTGACCAAATGACCACAGCCTGACCTATAAACCAGAAACTGACCAACTAACCGCAGTCTGAACGAGAAACCAGAAACTGTCCAACTGGCCAAAAACTGACCAAGACAATCCGAAACTGGCTAACTGACCACAGTCAGACCTCGAAACCAGTAACTGACAAACTGACCACATTCTGATCTGCAAAGCAGAAACTGACCAACTTAAACAGTCTGAACTAGAAACCAGAAACTGACCAACTGACCACAGTCTGATCTATAAACCAGAAACTGACCAACTGAAACAGTCTGACCTAGAAACCAGAAACTGACCAACTGACCACAGTCTGACCTATAAACCAGAAACTGACCAACTAACCGCAGTCTGAACGAGAAACCAGAAACTGACCAACTGATCACAGTCTGAACTAGGAACCAGAAACTGACCAACTGACCACAGTCTGACCTAGAAACCAGAAACTGACAAACTGACCACAGTCTGACCTAGAAACCAGAAACTGTCCAACTGGCCAAAAACTGAACGAGACAATGGGAAACTGACTAACTGACCATAGTCAGACCTAGAAACCAGTAACTGACAAACTGACCACATTCTGATCTACAAAGCAGAAACTGACCAACTGACCACAGTCTGACCTAGAAACTGACCAACTGACCACAGTCTTACCTATAAACCAGAAACTGACCAACTAACCGCAGTCTGAACGAGAAACCAGTAACTGACCAACTGACCACAGTCTAAATTCGGAACCAGAAACTGATAAACTGACCACAGTCTGATCTAGAAAGCAGAAACTGACCAACTGACCACAGTCTGACCTAGAAAACAGAAACTGACCAACTGACCACAGTCTGACCTAGAAACCAGAAACTGATCATCTGACCTCACTCTGACATAAAACCAGAAACTAACCAACTGACCACAGTCTGACATTTAACCACAACCTGTCCATCTACCCACAGTCTGAACTAGAAACCAGAAGCTGACCAACTGACGACAGTCTGACCGAGAAAACAGAAACTGACCAACTGAACACAGTCTGATCTAGCAACCAGAAACTGACCACTGTCTGATCTAGAAAGCAGAAACTGACCAACTGACCACATTCTGACCTAGCAACCAGCAACTGACCAACTGACCACATTCTGACATAGAAAAATGATACTGACCAACTGACCACAGTCTGAGCGAGAAACCGTAACTGACCAAATGATCGCAGTCTGAATTAGGAACCAGAAACTGACCAACTGACTTCAGTCTGACCTAGAAACCAGAAGCTAACCAACTGAACAGAGTCTGACCGAGACAACTTGCAACTGACCAACTGATCACAGTCTGACCGAGACAAACCGAAACTGACCAACTGACCACAGTCTGACCTATAAACCAGAAACTGACCAACGAACCGCAGTCTGAACGAGAAACCAGTACCTGACCAGCTGACCACAGTCTGAACTAGGAACCAGAAACTGACCAACTGACCACTGTCAGACCTAGAAACCAGAAACTGACAATCTGACCACAGTCTGATCTAGAAAGCAGAAACTGACCAACTGACCACAGTCTGACCTCGAAACCAGAAACCGACCAACTGACCACAGTCTGACCTAGAAAACAGAAACTGAACAACTAACCACAATCTGATCTAGCAACCAGAAACTGCCCAACTGACCAAGAACTGACCGAGACAATCCGAAACTGACCAACTGACCACAGCCTGAACTAGAAACTAGAAACTGACTAACTGACCACAGTCTGATCGAGAAAGCAGAAACTGACAAACTTACCACAGTCTGATCTAGAAAGCAGAAACTGACCAACTGACCACAGTCTGACCTCGAAACCAGAGACTGACCAACTGACCACAGTCTGACCTAGAAAAAAGAAACTGACCAATTGACCACAGTCTGACCTTGGAACCAGAAACTGACCAACTGACCACAGTGTGACCTCGAAACCAGAAACTGACCAACCGACCAAAGTCTGACCTAGAAACCAGAAACTGTCTATTGGCCAAAAACTGACGGAGACAATCCGAAACTGACTAAATGACCACAGTCAGACCTCGAAACCAGTAACTGACAAACTGACCACATTCTGATCTACAAAGCAGAAACTGACCAACTGACCACAGTCTGACCTAGAATCCAGAAACTGACCAACTAACCACAGTCTGATTTATAAACCAGAAACTGACAAACGAACCGCAGTCTGAACGAGAAACCAGTACCTGACCAACTGACCACAGTCTGAACTAGGAACCAGAAACTGACCAACTGACCACTGTCTGACCTAGAAACCAGAAACTGACAAACTGATCACAGTCTGATCTAGAAAGCAGAAACGGACCAACTGACCACAGTCTGACCTCGAAACCAGAAACTGACCAACTGACCACAGTCTGACCTAGAAAACAGAAACTGAACAACGAACCACAGTCTGATCTAGCAACCAGAAACTGCCCAACTGACCAAGAATTGACCGAGACAATCCGAAACTGACCAACTGACCACAGCCTGAACTAGAAACTAGAAACTGACTAACTGACCACAGTCTGATCGAGAAAGCAGAAACTGACAAACTTACCACAGTCTGATCTAGAAAGCAGAAACTGACCAACTGACCACAGTCTGACCTCGAAACCAGAAACTGACCAACTGACCACAGTCTGACCTAGAAAAAAGAAACTGACCAATTGACCACAGTCTGACCTTGGAACCAGAAACTGACCAACTGACCACAGTGTGACCTCGATACCAGAAACTGACCAACCGACCGCTGTCTGACCTAGTAACCAGAAACTGTCTATTGGCCAAAAACTGACCGAGACAATCCGAAACTGACTAAATGACCACAGTCAGACCTCGAAACCAGTAACTGACAAACTGACCACATTCTGATCTACAAAGCAGAAACTGACCAACTGACCACAGTCTGAACTATAATCCAGAAACTGACCAACGAAACGCAGTCTGAACGAGAAACCAGTACCTGACCAACTGACCACAGTCTGAACTAGGAACCAGAAACTGACCAACTGACCACAGTCTGACCTATAAACCAGAAACTGACAAACTGACCACAGTCTGATCTAGAAAGCAGAAACTGACCAACTGACCACAGTCTGACCTCGAAACCAGAAACTGACCAACTGACCACAGTCTGACCTAGAAAACAGAAACTGACTAACTAACCACAGTCTGATCTAGCAACCAGAAACTGCCCAAATGACCAAACACTGACCGAGACAATCCGAAACTGACCAACTGACCACAGCCTGAACTAGAAACTAGAAACTGACTAACTGACCACAGTCTGATCGAGAAAGCAGAAACTGACAAACTTACCACAGTCTGACCTATAAACCAGAAACTGACCAACGAACCGCAGTCTGAACGAGAAACCAGTACCTGGCCAACTGACCACAGTCTGAACTAGGAACCAGAAACTGACCAACTGACCACAGTCTGACCTAGAAACCTGAAACTGACAAACTGACCACAGTCTGATCTTGAAAGCAGAAACTGACCAACTGACCACAGTCTGACCGAGAAACCAGAAACTGACCAACTGTCCACAGTCTGACCTATAAACCAGAAACTGACCAACTATCCGCAGTCTGACCGAGAAACAAGAAACTGACAAACTGACCACATTCTGACCTAGAAAACAGAAACTGACCAATTGACCACAGTCTGACCTTGCAACCAGAAACTGACCAACTGACCACAGTCTGACCTCGAAACCAGAAACTGACCAACCGACCACAGTCTGACCTAGAAACCAGAAACTGTCTATAGGCCTAAAACTGACCGAGACTATCCGAAACTGACTAACTGACCACACTCAGACCTAGAAACCAGTAACTGACAAACTGACCACATTCTGATCTAATAAGCAGAAACTGACCAACTGACCACAGTCTGACCTAGAAACCAGAAACTGACCAACTGACCACAGTCTGACCTAGAAAACAGAAACTGACCAACTGACCACAGTCTGACCTATAAACCAGAAACTGACCAACTAACCGCAGTCTGAACGAGAAACCAGAAACTGTCCAACTGGCCAAAAACTGACCGAGACAATCCGAAACTGGCTAACTGACCACAGTCAGACCTAGAAACCAGTAACTGACAAACTGACCACATTCTGATCTAATAAGCAGAAACTGACCAACTGACCACAGTCTGACCGAGAAACCAGAAACTGACCAACTGACCACAGTCTGACCTATAAACCAGAAACAGACCAAATAACCGCAATCTGAACGAGAAACCAGTAACTGACCTGCTGACCACAGTCTGACCTCGAAACCAGAAACTGACCAACTGACCACAGTCTGACCTAGAAAACAGAAACTGACCAACTGACCACAGTCTGACCTATAAACCAGAAACTGACCAACTAACCGCAGTCTGAACGAGAAACCAGAAACTGTCCAACTGGCCAGCAACTGACCAAGACAATACGAAACTGGCTAACTGACCACAGTCAGACCTAGAAACCAGTAACTGACAAACTGACCACATTCTGATCTACAAAGCAGAAACTGACCAACTGAAACAGTCTGACCTAGAAATCAGAAACTGACCAACTGACCACAGTCTGACCTATAAACCAGAAACTGACCAACTAACCGCTGTCTTTACGAGAAACCAGCAACTGACCAACTGATCACAGTCTGAACTAGGAACCAGAAACTGACCAACTGACCACAGTCTGACCTAGAAACCAGAAACTGACAAACTGACCACAGTCTGACCTAGAAACCAGAAACTGTCCAACTGGCCAAAAACTGAACGAGACAATGGGAAACTGACTAAATGACCACAGTCAGACCTAGAAACCAGTAACTGACAAACTGACCACATTCTGATCTAAAAATCAGAAACTGACCAACTGACCACAGTCTGACCTAGAAACCAGAAACTGACCAACTGACCACAGTCTTACATATAAATCAGAAACTGACCAACTAACCGCAGTCTGAACGAGAAACCAGAAACTGACCAACTGACCACAGTCTAAATTAGGAACCAGAAACTGATAAACTGACCACAGTCTGATCTAGAAAGCAGAATCTGACCAACTGACCACAGTCTGACCAAGAAAACAGAAACTGACCAACTGACCACAGTCTGACCTTGGAATCAGAAACTGACAAACTAACCACAGTCTGATCTACAAACCAGAAACTGACCAACTGACCACAGTCTGACCTATAAACCAGAAACTGACCGACTATCCGCAGTCTGAGCGAGAAACAAGAAACTGACAAACTGACCACATTCTGACCTAGAAAACAGAAACTGACCAATTGACCACAGTCTGACCTTGGAACCATAAACTGACCAACTGACCACAGTCTGACCTCGAAACCAGAAACTGACCAACCGACCACAGTCTGACCAAGAAAACAGAAACTGTCTATTGGCCAAAAACTGACCGAGACAATCCGAAACTGACTAACTGACCACAGTCAGACCTAGAAACCAGTAACTGACAAACTGACCACATTCTGATCTAATAAGCAGAAACTGACCAACTGACCACAGTCTGACCTAGAAACCAGAAACTGACCAACTGACCACAGTCTGACCTATAAACCAGAAACAGAATAAATAACCGCAATCTGAACGAGAAACCAGCAACTGACCTGCTGACCACAGTCTGACCTCGAAACCAGAAACTGACCAACTGACCACAGTCTGACCTAGAAAACAGAAACTGACCAACTGACCACAGTCTGACCTATAAACCAGAAACTGACCAACTAACCGCAGTCTGAACGAGAAACCAGAAACTGTCCAACTGGCCAAAAACTGACCGAGACAATCCGAAACTGGCTAACTGACCACAGTCAGACCTAGAAACCAGTAACTGACAAACTGACCACATTCTGATCTAATAAGCAGAAACTGACCAACTGACCACAGTCTGACCTAGAAACCAGAAACTGACCAACTGACCACAGTCTGACCTATAAACCAGAAACAGACCAAATAACCGCAATCTGAACGAGAAACCAGTAACTGACCTGCTGACCACAGTCTGACCTCGAAACCAGAAACTGACCAACTGACCACAGTCTGACCTAGAAAACAGAAACTGACCAACTGACCACAGTCTGACATATAAACCAGAAACTGACCAACTAACCGCAGTCTGAACGAGAAACCAGAAACTGTCCAACTGGCCAAAAACTGACCGAGACAATCCGAAACTGGCTAACTGACCACAGTCAGACCTAGAAACCAGTAACTGACAAACTGACCACATTCTGATCTACAAAGCAGAAACTGACCAACTGAAACAGTCTGACCTAGAAACCAGAAACTGACCAACTGACCACAGTCTGACCTATAAACCAGAAACTGACCAACTAACCGCAGTCTGAACGAGAAACCAGAAACTGACCAACTGATCACAGTCTGAACTAGGAACCAGAAACTGACCAACTGACCACAGTCTGACCTAGAAACCAGAAACTGACAAACTGACCACAGTCTGACCTAGAAACCAGAAACTGTCCAACTGGCCAAAAACTGAACGAGACAGTGGGAAACTGACTAACTGACCACAGTCAGACTTAGAAACCAGTAACTGACAAACTGACCACATTCTGATCTACAAAGCAGAAACTGACCAACTGACCGCAGTCTGAACGAGAAACCAGAAACTGACCAACTGACCACAGTCTAAATTAGGAACCAGAAACTGATAAACTGACCACAGTCTGATCTAGAAAGCAGAATCTGACCAACTGACCACAGTCTGACCAAGAAAACAGAAACTGACCAACGGACCACAGTCTGACCTTGGAATCAGAAACTGACAAACTAACCACAGTCTGATCTAGAAACCAGAAACTGACCAACTGACCACAGTCTGACCTAGAAAACAGAAACTGACCGACTATCCGCAGTCTGAGCGAGAAACAAGAAACTGACAAACTGACCACATTCTGACCTAGAAAACAGAAACTGACCAATTGACCACAGTCTGACCTTGGAACCATAAACTGACCAACTGACCACAGTCTGACCTCGAAACCAGAAACTGACCAACCGACCACAGTCTGACCTAGAAACCAGAAACTGTCTATTGGCCAAAAACTGACCGAGACAATCCGAAACTGACTAACTGACCACAGTCAGACCTAGAAACCAGTAACTGACAAACTGACAACATTCTGATCTAATAAGCAGAAACTGACCAACTGACCACAGTCTGACCTAGAAACCAGAAACTGACCAACTGACCACAGTCTGACCTATAAACCAGAAACAGACCAAATAACCGCAATCTGAACGAGAAACCAGTAACTGAC